>NC_044324.1:126741421-126908690 GCF_007399415.2 Gopherus evgoodei | reverse complement strand
TCCCATCACCTGCACGCATGTGTGCGTGCTCACGAACACACACTTATTTTGAGTAGTAAAGCTGTCATCTTCTCCTTCCTGAGTTGCCTGTATGGATCCACACTCTTAAGAATAAGCAAATCCCAATGCACAAACTCATCCTCTTCCCAAAAGCAGTGACTCTTGTTCCACCCCCTCAGTCATGGATCTTAAGCAGGGGCGGCTCCAGGCCCTAGCACGCCAAATGCACGCTTGGAGTGGCAAGCTGCAGGGAGTGCTCTGCCGGCGCTGCGAGGGCCGCAGGCAGACTGCCTCCGGCGGTTTGCCTGCGGAGGGTCCACTGGTCCCGCAGCTTTGGTGGACCTCCCGCAGGTGTGCCTGCAGAGGGTTCACTGGTCTCATGGCTTCGGTGGACCTCCTGCAGGCATACCTGATCTTAAGGTTTAAAAAGGGTGTGGCTTCACCTTCCCCTTCCTTCTGACCACTGCAGTTGGATTTGGAGCACACGCAGTACCTGTGACACTTCACTTGTCAGCTTTTCTGCTCCTTCGGGTACTTTGTTTTAATGTAGGCCAAAATTGTCAAACTTTATATTTTAAGTTAGGTGCCTGCATCCCTATTTAGGCATCTAAGTGGTCTGATTTTAGAGGTGCTGAGCATTGACTCTGGTTGACTTCAGCCCTCATCATTAGGAGCTTGAAGTGCCTCTTCCCAGAATTCAGGGACAGGGGCATATGATTACTATAGTTGTAGATTTAATCTGTAATTTGGCTATATTTAGTCAGTTTTTTTTTAATTTTAAAAGAAAATAAAGTGTTTGATGCTTATGCTGTTGTGAGGCTAGTCCTCCTGGACTGCTTGCCTTTCCTTTATTTCAGCTGTGTTAAGATCTGGCCAGTATTGTAGTGCTGTTCCACCAGAATACTTTGGGATCTAGATTATCTGGTGGACTCAGAAAAGCTTCATAGCCATTAAAACTGGGAAGGGGGCGAGAGGAGAGATATGCAACCAAAAATTAGCAGGATACAGGTGCCAAATAAAGGTGTTACACCTTCCTTATACCATGATGTGTTGGGGGCAGCTTGTTTTGGTTGGCTAGTAGAAAGAACACTTGTTTTCAATTTTTATGTTAGAATTTCTGGATTTGTGTCAAAATTCAGTGGGATCTAGATGCCAGATCTGAGCTAGCGCAAGGCTATTGCATGGGAACACATCGGGGCGGGATTTTGTAAGATGCAACAAAAATGACTAAATGTGTCCTCTGTTTAGGCAGTGGAATTTGAAAGTTTGGCAAAAACGTTGGCAGGATCCAGATTTGTATCACTGTTCCATGAGGTGACTTATGGTGTTGGTTTTGTCCTTGCACTTGGAGCACCCCCAATGGTTGTCTACTAAGGCATTAGAACTTGGATGCATGGAATTCAAAAGTTATGAAGGTGTTTTTTGTGTCACTCTGCCACCCAGAGTCTGGGTGGACTTTTCTGCGTGTGCAGTAGGAGCAGCTAAACCTTTTGTCTCGTTGGCTAGTCCAGTTTGGAGGTTAAGGTACAAAAACAACCAGGATCCAGGTAAGTATCAGAGGGTAGCTGTGTTAGTCTGAATCTAAAAAGAGACAGAGACCTGTGGCACCTTACAGAAAGCAGCGGCTCCAGGCACCAGCTCTCTAAGCCCGTACCTGGGGTGGCAAGCCGCAGGGGCGCCCTGCTGGTCCCTGTGAGGGCGGCAGTCAGGCAGCCTTTGGCGGCTTGCCTGTGGGAGGTCTGCCAGTCCCCTGGTTTTAGCGGCAATTTGTAGGCGGGTATGCTGAAGCCGCGGGACTGGAGGACCTCCCGCAGGCAAGCTGCAGAACCGGGGCCCTCATGCAGGCTCACCACCAAAAACCACCTGACTGCCGTGCTTGAGGCAGCAAAAAAGCTACAGCCACCCCTTCTTATAGACTAATAGACGTATTGGAGCATAAGCTTTTGTGGGTGAATACACACCTCCTCAGACGCAAGCTGTTACCTTTCCCCCCTGTATTTATCCATGAGAACCAAGGTGGCTGAGGTATATTATTTATGGTGGGACTATTAACTTCTGCATTTATCCATGACATTTATTTCCATTTCAGAACTAGAAAGGAGGCGCCCTCCCAAGCTGCCCCTGCCCTCCATACAAAGCACAGCTGGAATGAGTGAGGTGGCCAGCGCCCCACTGGCACACAGCCCCAACTCACTCCTCCCCAGAGCCAGGTGATCTAAAAACCCATCGCCAGAGATTGAATCTCCCTCTCCAAAGCAGCCATGTTTGGCTGGAGACTCATTCCCAGAACCCTAGGACCAATAGCACCGGTTCTCTTCTCCTCGTGCATCCTCCCTGGACCACTCCCTCTTCAGGCTCTTTGCCTGGCCGCTTGCTCCCCGCCAGCCTGGGCAAGCTCCCCGGGGAGGAAGCGGAGGCGCAGGGGACTGGGAGTGAGTCACGCCGGGGAGAAGCAGGGAAACTCCAGCTGCTCTGCTGGGTCCAGCGCGAGTGGCAGGCAGGGCGCATGTGCGCTCGCCCTTCTCCCTCCCTCTCTCTCCCTGCCGGCTGGGTGCTGAAGTTGGGCGGATGGCAGCAAATCAGCTCCGCTAGGGACCAGCTGCACGAGCCCTTCCCGGGATCGCTCAGTGCCAAGCACACGCAGCCAGGCGGGGGTGGGTAAGCCAGACCGCTTTGGTTTTTTTTTAATTATTATTTTGAAGCTGAAGCTGGTTAAATGGCACCAACATGTCTGCTTTATCCTGGTGTCTGGAATAGAGAGACTGGGGGGTGGGGACAGGAGGGGGGTTGAGAGGGAGTACAACTGCAAATGCACTCACACGGGGGACGTGAGTGTGTGTAGCTGGGGGGGGGCAGGCAGCCGCGGTGGACCGGGGGCTGAGCTGCAAGGTGGGGTCCGAGCGAGTGTCGCTCCTCTTCATGATGCACAAAGGGGTGGGGAAAGGGAGCGCGGGGCTTGGCGGTGGCTTCGCTGGACTCCCCAGATATTGGTTTCTGGGCTGTGTGGAGCGATGCTGCTGCTGTGCATCAGCTGCATCAAGGAATCCTGATCAATCCAAGCGGGGGAGGGAGGTTCCTACCATGTTGGGGGAAGGGAGGGGGGATATCGGGAAATGTCCGTTTGCAGATATGAAAGGGGGTGTGGGGGGGTCATACCTTTCCTCTTGATCTTCTCTGGCTCCCTTGAGGCAGGTTCTCTTCTGAGCAGGAGAGTGGGGGCAATACACCCTTGCATTTTGCACTGATTTGAAACAATCAGAGGCCGTGGCCTTTTAGAAACCACACACACCGTTTGTTTAGGTTCCTTGGAAATGAAAGTGATTTCCTGTAAGACTGAACCGAGGCATGTAACACAGTGCAGAGTGCTGGCCGGAGGAAGGGGGTTTAATACAAGGACGAGGCCCCCACTAAGTCTATAGGAGCTGCTTCGGTGCAGGGCAAACTGAGAGGTGGCTCACAGGCACCATCCTTGCCGTTCATTATTCTGATGATTATGGATTTTCTTTACACTCACTCCATAGCCTTTCATGTCACTCACCCATCCTCCCCCCTCATTATTCTGCGGCATCAGCAGGGAGCTGGGGCTTGGCCGAATTTTCTCTCCCTCCCCGTGTGTGTGTGTGGTGAAAATGTCGGAGGCTGGAGGAAGGACAGCGCCTATGGGGAAAAGCAGGCGGCTACAGATGGTTTAGAATGAGGCTCGGAAAGCAGGATGCTGGTTAGTGGCTGCTAGCGCTAGCAATAGCGGATCCTTCACAGCCGGCACCAAGTTACGAACAGCGCAGCGCTCTCAGCAGAGAGGCGCTCACAAGCCAGCGCTTTGGCAAAGGAGATCAAGCGCACCGCCCTTAGCCACTGGCGAGGACTTTCTCTGACACAGGACAGACACTGTACAGATGCCAGCTTCCTAATGGTCAGGAATGGTTCCTTTCCATTCGAGGTTGTTTTTGAGGGATTTGGTTTTAAATCCGGGATTAAAAAACATGAGTTCTTACCTTTGTCACCAATGAGCTCGCTAGAATATGAAGAAAACCAACAAACTCTAGTTTATCTATTTTATTTCCAGAGCGCTCATCTCCATACTATCTGAGCACTCCATTATAATGAGCTTAGAACTGGCATAACTGTGTGTTAGGGTTTCCAGTATTGAGAGGGGATCCTTATTTTAGGCATTGCCAAGGATTTGAACTAACCTATCATCAACTTTGCAGCTGGGATGCATCTTATTATTTACCAATACAAATACATAAACCTTGCTTGTTGTTTAGTTTATCAAGTGTTGGGCAAAATGGATGAAATCTCACATGCAATAATAGTTTGCATTATTTTTTAAAAGCTGGAAAATATAAGTAGGTAAATTTATTAGTTGATAGGTTTTATAGATAAATAATAAATAACTCTGCAAAATGAATGCATATGTACTGTCTATTTTTTCAAGTTTTTAAAAGGAAGTTAATTCCCATTCACATCAGTGGAAGCTAGTGTCATCAGCCACATTATAAGATACATAAATAGTGTCATCATGAAAAAATGGCATCTATTTAAGTAAATGAATGGGAATAATTCAATGTTTGAGGTTTGTAAGAAACATTCTTACCTAAGATGATGATATTGCTAATAATTATTTATTTGAATGTCATCAGCACCCAAATGTGCAAGGGTGTGTGTGTGTGTGTGTGTGTGTGTAGGAAGACACAGTTCCACCCCTGAGAAGTAAGATGCTTCTGAGCAGCAGAAATGGAAAATGTGTACTTAAATATACATTAAGTGACTGTGTGTTTTTAAAAGGTCTGGGGTGACAGCACTAGAGCCTAGCAGTGTCCTCTCCTTATGGATTGCAACGCAATTCAGTCTTTCACTCTGCCAATCCTTGGTCTTGCTGCTGATACTACAAATAAGAATTGCAGTGATGAGGGCTTGAGTGTATGTGTGTGTGTGAGAGAGGAGAGAGAGAGAGGAGAGAGAGAAATTGCTTGAAATCTATCAACTCAGTTCATCAAGTCTACTGATGCAGTCATTCAATGGTCAATAACTTGCCTATCACTAATGATTAGACCAAATTTAGACCTGGCATCCTGGTAAAAAATCCCCATCCTATTCCTGTATCGGAGCCAGCTGGTTCCTGGGAGCCTAGGACGGGGGAGGCAGTGCATTGTTCTCAAACTATTATTTTTGGTTTAATTTGGTTTGGTTTTCTCAAAAACTAATCTAAATGCAACATACAAGCTATATAGGACCGATGGCTTTGTTGCTGATTTCCTTAACTTATGGTTCATTGTGCGTAATGTGCATTGTTTGAAAAGTAGGATAGAACTCTCTTACCAAAAGCAAGACAGCAGCGATGGCCCTCTCACTGAACTGCTTCTACCAGAGAGTAGAAGTTAGTGAGGATCATGCATAAGGAGCACTAGAGGTTGATCAGGCTTGCTTAGGAAAATGCTTTGCCAATCTTGCCATAGGATCAACAAGTGGGGTGCTTCAGTTTATCTCCCATGAACTGTAGAAGGAACAGGTACATGCATACCTCGCGGCTTCAATTTTGGAAAAGGGCTGTCAGGCTGTCAGTAGGCAGTGTCCACATGACACCGGAACATGACTGTCGCAGAAACAAAATGGATGAAGCGAAGGTAGGATAGCAGAAACTCATCTGGATGGAGATCCCTCCATAACAACATAAAACATTGGGTGCAGGATGCTGGAATACTCCTCTAACTGCACTCTAGAACATAGGAAAAAGAACCACTGATCTAAAAGTAAAGCCAGCTAGATACCAGTATGGCCTGCCACTTCACAATACATCTGTATGTAACTTTTCTTCAGATAAATATGTGGCTTGAAAAAAAATGCAGTGCTTCCTCGACAATCATCTAACATTAGCCTCTCCTCACTTCTATAACAAGCAAATAGGCCCTTGTCCATTATCTACTTTGCAGAGATCTTTGAATGTGAATGATGTGGAAATACTGTGTAAATGGTTATAAGTGTACCCAATGAACAATGGTAGTTATTATGGGGTGCAGTTTAAGACACATAGTTAAGGGTAGAGGTCTAGGTAGTACAGGGTTCGCACCTTTCAGAAGCAGTGTGCCGAGGCTTCATTTATTCCTCTAAATGTAAGGTTTCACATGCCAGTAATAACTTTTAATATGTTAGGAAGCTCTCTTTCTATAAGTCTATAATATATACTAAACTATTGTTGTATGTAAAGTAAATAAGGTTTTTAAAAATGTTTAAGAAGTTTCATTTAAAATTAAATTAAAATGCAGAGCCCCCCAGACGGGTGGCCAGGACCCAGGCAGTGTGAGTGCCACTGAAAATCAGTTGGCATGCCACCTTGGCATGCATGCCATAGTTGCCTACCCCTGATTAGTACTTAAAGCAGGGACTCAACTTCTTTTCATATGAACAATACAACAGATCCTCCCCATATTTACGTGTTTACTCTTTGAGTGCAGAATGAAGTTTCTGAGAATTTACAAATAATTCTGTTAATTAGGTTGAGTTAAAATTAATTAAAAACTATGTCCTTTAAGAAATTTCACATCTCATGTCAATCTTTTCTTTCTGCTGAATTATCTTAATAATGAAATAACACAGGCACTTTCCATATTGTTAAAATTAATTGAAAGCTTATGCATGAGCTATTATTGAGGAGATAAATTGCAATTAAGATAGCAATTGGATGCAACTGTTAATAACTTATGAATATATAGGCTGCAACAGGTGCAGGTCAACAGCTCAGGTAACTCTTGAGGGGGGTCGTTGTGACTGTAGAGGTAACTCAACCAATCATCACCCTTCCTCTGCAGTAAATTTGCATGGAACAATTCTGTTGGTTGTAATTAGTTATCAGTATGTAAGAGACTGGATGCATGTGTCAGGAGTTCTCACTGGTAGCTTACTTGGTTCAGCAGTCACTGTTCTTTAAAGATTTAATGTCTGTATGCTAGATTGGGCATCAGAACTTGAACAGCTTTCTATGGTACTGCAATCTCAGCTCCTGTGTGCACAGAGGCAGCACCGATGGGGTGGTAAATGGGGCAGAAGTCCAGGGTAAACTGCTAAACTGCACCAACATTGAATCTCAGGGCCTGGGTTCTCTCTGAGCAGTCTCTTTGGGTTTCCTGTTTAGTTTTCATATATCAAATTTTTACTTACAAGTAAGAAAATGACCATACAAAAAAAGTCAATGTTAAGAGGGAGTTCAAGTTGAGAGTTTGTATCAGAAGCCAATAGGTAAAAAAATGTTACAGGCCTTTTGTAATCGTCCCCAAAACAAGCATTAAAAATCCAGGAATTACATAATTAAAGTTACACTTAAAAGAAATCTAAACATGTTAAGTTAAGAAATGCACAGACAACCTAGACAACCTTAACTTTGCCCTGTGTGATAACAGGAAGGGGAAAAACATATGAAAAACTCTAATATATCTAAAAAAATCAGTTTAACCTAATCTGAGACCACAAACACTACAATAGTTTATAATCATAATTCTATGGTTATAGCATGACACACATACAAGTCAGAGGTTAAGTTTGTTTGGGTACCTTAATTGTGCATTTCTCACCTTACTATGTCTGGATTTCTGTTTAAGTATAACCCTTAATTATGCAGTTCTTGGGTTTATATATTGCGTGGCTTTAGGGGTGAATGACAACATTCCTGTAATGTTTTTTTATCCTTAAATTACTAAGACATACTCTTATCTATAACCTCTATAGAACTGTAATTTTTTTGTCTGGGAATTAGTAGTAGTAGTAGGCAGTCACTAAGAAGGGAATCAGGAGAGAGTGTCTTAATGCTACCTGGTGTATTATACTATTATATATTGGACAGTCCAGGGGCCTCCAATGCCCATACACCTGGGCATTCTTTCTCAATTTCTGTAAATGTTGAAAAATGAAGGCAAAAACTTCCACTGGGCCTGATTCTTTGCTGTGCTGTTTCTGGTGATCGCAGCAGAGTGGAGAGACAATATCTCAGCTTTAGCCCTGGCACAGGTAAGAGCAGCCTGGGAGACATTCTAACTTGTGCCAGCTGGAATTGGTCCCCAAAGGATTATCCATACTGGGGTACCAGGAGCACTGTGTGCTGTGGCCACTCTTCGTCAATGATACACCTCTTCCCACCCTGGACTTGCCCCGTAGCTAGGGGGGCAACTGTGGGGAGGGAGAACAAGAGTCAACTATACCCGCTCTGTGCCCACTGAGCCTCTGTCATGCCAGCAGTATGTCCAGCTGGGGATTTATGTGCATTCCACACTTCTTCAGCATCACCTGGTCGGAGCAAAAAGTGTGGAGTGGACCAGAAAAACTGGCCCACTCTGTTTAGAAAAACTGTTGATCCGTGTATGAAACAGTTGATACTGCTGTGAAACTTACTGAATATCCCCCCTCCCTTTGGATCGTCATTTAATATGATTCTGTGCAGGCCTTCCTTTCATTTGGCTTTAGGAAAATAGAATATGGTTGTATATGGTTGGGGGGAAAGAATAGCTCAGTGGTTGAGCATTGGCCTGCTAAACCCAGGTTGTCAGTTCAATCCTTGAGGGGGGCCATTTGGGGATTGGTCCTGCTTTGAAGTAGGGGGGTTGGACTAGATGATCTCGTTAAGGTTCCTTCCAACCCTGATATCTCTGACAGAGAAATATTTGTCATTTGTGTGAGATTCACTTCTAACTTTTTAAAAAAGGAAACATGATAAAAACGTGGCATAGTCAGTGCCACACTTTATAAATAGGGTCTCGCCTAGGCTATAGCAAAAGCTCTGTTTATACAGGTGAATAGGTGTCAGTAAAATAACATTAAGGAGTCTGAGACAAAGCAGCTAAACTACAGAAATTATGGATGAAAGGCTGCACAGTATCCTTAACTCAGTGCCATCATGCCTAGGTATTGCAGCTCAGAGGGCTCCTATCAGGGGATCTCAAAGCACAGGATGTTCTGACAAATAACCTGTTCTGCCATTCTGTGACAGAGTGCTGGACAAGACAGCTGACCAGCACTCTGATCCTGGATCAGCAATTAAATTGCCCTGGAGTAACTCTAGGGGGCCAAACTGTGTCTAACTGATGATAGCGATAGCTGCAGAGCGCCCCAAAGGCCAGAAAGTAGAAGAGACCAGGAAGGAAGTGGTATGGGGAAAGAGAGCGAGAGAGGCAAGCTTTTGAGAGGCAGAGCCAGGAGAGAGCTCCTCAGGGGCAATCCTAGGATCATAGGGTTAGAAAGACTGCAGGGATCATCTAGTGCTAACGTCCCTGCCACGATGCAGGAATTGTTGTGTCTAAACCATCCAAGACAGATGGCTATCCAGCCTCCTTTGAGAACTTCCACTGAAGGAGCTTCCAGCACCTCCTGAGGCATCTTTTCCATTCTCCCACAGTTCTTACAGTTAGGAAGTTTTTCCTGAAGATCTGTTTCCCCCCACTCCTTGGCTGAATGAGCTGAGGATTGTAGCGTATAAATACAGAGCTGCACATGTTTGTAAAGGTGGTGAGGAGAGCACTGTAAATACATTGCACAAGGCGTTTGACCAGAAGAAGGTCTCCGAGCAGTTTGTGTCTAGAAAAGAGACAAGAGTGGGCTGATGGGTTGTCACGCTTTCTTAGGCACACAGCAGGCTTGAAGCAAGAAGGCTTGCCAAGAAGTCCCTGTATTTCTTGCTTTGTTTCTGACTAATAAAACATTAGAGTACTTCCATGAGAGAAAAGGTATAATGAATGACAAAATTGCAGTGTCATTGCCTAGTGTTTATATTACTCTGTTGACATCACTTTCTGAAATTATGAACTCTTCATCCAGTGCAAAGTTCACATTATTGCAGAATCATTACAGGCTAGATTCTACCGTCTTTACTCACACTGGGCCAGATATTCAAGCTACGGTAAATGGTTGTCAAAACAATGTTCTATGCCAACCATCTCAGCTGGGAATCTAGCCCATTGCCATAATATCTTACTCCATGAGTACGCACATTAAATTGAACATAAGTAAGGTGGTAAATGTAATCCTAGTTATTCAGCCCCTGCTACGTAGTTGCTGATGTTTTAATTTATTCAGAAATTGCAAAACACGTATAATAATCAGCAACTTGCTAAAGTTATCATTGGGGGGGAAGAGTCATTTAAGGTATTTTTTGCCACTCAGTCACACAGTGGTTTAAAAGTGGGTACAAAAATATTGTGCACCTAGATTCATCCCAATAGGATTTAATGTTTTTGTAATATAACAGCCTGAACATCTGGTAATAATACTTCATATTATGTAGTGTGTTAAATGTATTCAGAACATTTTACAAATCTAACTAATCTTCCTAATATAAGAAACTGGGGCTAAGGAATTCTAACAGATCTTTAACCATAGAAGTAAGCAGCATACAAGAACAGAGCATGAGGATAATGACTATCAAATATTATATTGGATTATTTTACACGTAAGGCCAAATCCTGGAAGGTTCCACCAAGTCCAGATAAATGAGTGTTATGGAGGGTAACCCTCCACACACTGGCTAGAGCAGCAGTGCAGCCATTTCACAATGTGGATGCTGTAGTAGTGGCAACTGTGCACCGTAACTTCATGCAGAAGTGGGAGGTTGGGTTGGTCAGTGGATTTATGTATTTGAAAACTCATTGGCCATGCCCATATCACTCCTTTGCATCAAACCCATCTGCATAGCTGTAGAGAGAACCATGAGAAGTTCATTGCCATGGTGAGGAGCACAAGGTAGATCTGCTCTGTTGCAGTGTGGGTCCCTCTACTCGGACATACCCAACATACAGCAAGTCTTCTACACAGCCTCTCCCATCTTACCCTCTGTGCAGTGGAAACACAGCAGTTCTTCTTCCATTAGGTCATCTGCATGCCCTTTAAAAGTGGGCAGTATTTGTCCCCTTTTTTTTCCTTTTGTATTTAGGTCTTAATATTCTTGACTTCCAAATGACAACAAATTTGATTTCTCCTCTGATTATGACATGTTTATAATGCTAATCCCTTTTTGTAGTCACAACAATTTTTAAGAAATGGTTATGGTTTTATGTTCTGTCTTCAGAGTCCTTCATATAATACAGCAGAGAGAATTGTTTAAGCATATTCAGCAGGACAGCATTATAGTTTAGTATCAGGGAGTGACATATTATATGCGTGTGATACAATGTGAAAATCAAGCTTGTTTACTTTGTGCTCTTACTTCCACTGGTGTTTTTCTGGGTCAAGCATTTCATTCCACGACAAAACACAGTGACCCATTTTCAGTCTGATTAACAAACAAAAGGAATCCTAATGATATTTTATGAGATATATTATATCTAAAACTTAGTAGTGTTTCATGAGGACTTGAGAAAAGCTACAGAGAACCCAAGAAGACAAAAAAATGGAGACCAAAACAGCAGTAGGAAAATATCAGTGACAGAACAAAAGGAAAAAATATTTATTCCCAGAGGAAAGGAGCTTTCTTCTAGAGAGTGCAGTAATCTTGAACATGTAGACAATTTAGTAAATACTGAGAACAATTACAAAATAAATAATCTGATGGCCATTAGTAGTAGTAGTATTTATTATCTTTATAGATATTGGTTTTGGGGTTCAGAATTAACAGAATGTATTAGTATAGTAATAATAGAAGACTGCCATAAGTATCACCTTTCATCAAAGAATCTCAAAGCACTTTTCAAACATTACTGTGTCCCAGAGTGCTGTGAGGAGTAATTAAACAGCTTTATGTTTATCTGACAGATGGGTAAAATCAGACCCAGAAAAGTTATGCAATTGTCCAGGATCACAGACAGGGGCAGCTCCAGGCCCCAGCACGCCAAGCGCGTGCTTGGGGCGGCAAGCCGCGGGGGGCACTCTGCTGGTCGCCAGGAGGGCGGCAGGCAGGCTGCCTCTGGTGGCTTGCCTGCAGACGGTCCGCTGGTCCCGCAGCTTCGGTGGACCTCCCGCAGGTGTGCCTGAGGAGGGTCCGCTGGTCCCACGGCTTTGGAGGACCTTCCGCAGGCACACCTAAGGGAGGTCCGCCAAAGTCGTGGGACCAGGGGACCTTCTGCAGGCAAACCGCCGGAGGCAGCCTGCCTGCCATGCTTGGGGTGGCAAAATCCCTAGAGCCGCCTCTGATCACAGAGCAAAGCTATGGCAGAGTGAGGAATAGAATTCTGGGGTGAAATCCTGGCCCTAGTGAAGTCAATGACAAAGCTCTCATTGATTTAGCTGGAGACGGGATTTCACCTCAGAGTGTTGACTCCCAGTCTCACTAGACAGCCCTCCCTGTGTAGAAATACCACCAAACACTCCCTGTATAAAAACACTGTAGATAGCTGAAGATACTTAAAAGGTCCAGTTAAAAACAAGGCAAGAGGATTTCCAGCGAAGTAAACATTTGGTCTCTCCATTTACTCTATTGTTTCAATCATTTTGAAAATAAGTAGAACAAAACACCAACCATTTTCAGTTAATATATTTACTCTTTTTTTCATTTGATCATGTAACCTGAATATCAACTTGAAAAAATGAATATCAATTTGCAATTGAAAAACTGTGTTAAAATCAACATCTATAGTGAGTGGGTGACCTACAAAATTTGGAGGCCCAGGATCACTTATAACAATGTCTCTCTAAATTTCGTAACCTAGGGATTAAGCTATAAATACTGGAAATTTTCCAGTAGATAACCTACTACTTGCTGTGTTTGTGTCGGAATATTCAGCTCCTCTTTGATCAGTTCTTTAACACAATCTGCCTTTTTTGTGATTCATTAAAACTTAGCATGTTGATCTCCTTCTTTTTTTATGCAGGCAATGCCAAGACAGTTAAATAAGATCTGTCCTAACTTCAGCGAATTTATGTATAAAATAATATGCTGCAAATTTCCTTTGTCCTCATTGTTAGCTTTTGTGATAGAATGTCCCGTAATATTGCAGTACCAATGAGTGGCCTAGAAAGGCATTTTAGATAACATTTGGCCCAGTTGTGCTTCTGAGATCCACGGATGGAATGAAACCTCTGTGTGAAGCCCTCCTCTTCTTACACAGACAGTTGGCTCAGACCCCTCAACAGCAGCATCCTTTCTCCTCACCTAACCATGAAAAAGGCCCTCAGTGGATCTGAGTTCCTCAGGGAATTGTTGGGGGAGGGGCTGGGGAAGGGATGTGACTCCAGAGGAAGGCTATATCATTCCGCCACCTGGGCCCAGTGGTACTCACAATGAAAGCTTAATAGGCTGTGTTACATTTCCACAGGTCTCTCCCCACCCCCTTTTACACAGTGGGGATCCACTTTTAAGACGCTTTCTAGGAGCAACTGCCATCTGAGGAAATCTCCATGGCTCGAATTGTGCTGCCATGGGTTGGGGGGTTAGGACACAGAACTGTCATAGGGGCACATGCTTCCTGCTGATCCCCCAGTGTCAGAGAATCATAGAACATTAGGTTTGGAAGGGACCTTAGAAGATCAACTAGTCCAACCCCCTGCTCAAAGCAGGACCAACCCCAACTAAATCATCCCAGCCAGGGCTTTGGGGATCCCAGATGATCCATGAGGTTTGTAGTTGAGCCTGCTGTACCTAGCTGCAAAGAAACTATTAGGGGGAAAAGTCTCTGCAAGGAACATTTTGAAGAGATTTCCTCCATGTTAGCTGCCTCCCTCAGGTTTTTCCACAGGAGGAGTAATTGGGCCCTTTCTTTTTACTTAAAGTTAGGCTGTGGAACCCTTCCTCAAATTGTTATGCATTTACTCACATGAATAGTGACACTGAATTCAATGAGACTACTCAGGTAAGAAAGTGCACACCAATGTGAGTGAGGACTGCAGCCTAGCCCTAAATTAGAGCCATATTTTGCCACTCTGACTTGGAGTAATAACTTATTCTGTGACTAATCCAATTGACTACTATTATGTGAATGTCACTACTTAACATGAGTAAAGGTGGCAGAATCTGGCACATAATCAATGTAATCACTAATTACACCATATAAAGTACAAAGAAAACACAACAATATGACACTTACCATTTCCTGGTAGAAAGAAATAAATGACAGTATCTTCTGTTTTGTATATGGTTTCCCACTGTACAACAATAAAGTTCCAAATAACAAAAAGGGAAATAAAAAAGAAATGGATCTATAAAGAAACTGGGAGGACATTTCGATATACCGCAGCCAGACAGGATTCCGATCAATGTGTAAAATGTACTTATGCTGGCAAACTACTGTTGGCTTCATGAAGTTGAATAGATCATATTTCTTAAATAGCCATCAGAGTTGGATATTGCAAGGCTAATAAAGAAAGCAACAAATCAGGGTCTCACTAAGTTAACAGCTAAAAATCTGTTGTGATGGAATTCTGGATAAGGTCACCCCAAGAATCCAAAGTTTCTTCTTGATGGCAAGTGGATTTATTACAGTCTAAAAATTCTATCCCTTGTCATCCCAAAAACAATAGTTCATGCTTTCCAACGTGGCACACTTAAGGCATACATTAATGATTGCTTCAACATCAGTATGAAAAAGTTCTTTTTCAATAAATCTCGTCTTCTTCTTAAGCTACTCATAAGAGACTTTTGTCTCTCCTGTGCTCAGCATCATAGTATCTATGTGAGCACCTTATAACACTAGATAAATCAGATAAGTAGACATAACCTAGCTAGAAATCAGGGCCATGTGCCCTTTGCCAACAGGATCATGATCTCAGCAATAATGATTTTGTGAGACAGCCACTTTGGCTTCACCTACATCAACTGACATGGGACAGACAAGGTGTCACTCTCTTTGATCTGAGGCTATTCAAAAACCCTTCTAAGTAAAAAATCAAATCAATAAATGGTGGACAAATTCAGGCTGCTGGCTGAATCACCAAATCATTCACCTGAGAGTGAGGTCTTCTTTAGAGCTGGCAGCAAACATTTTTTCCATCCCACAAGAGTTGTTGAGATTTAAAAAATCAGATGAAAAGTCAAACTTTCTTGAACTGACAATCAAAAATAAAATAGTATCAGGTCAATTGAAACATTTCATTTTGATAATTTCAAAACATTTTGTTTCAATTTCAACTAAAACAAAGTTGTTTTGAGTCAAAAACAAAACTTTTTTTGTTTTGAAAATGTCAAAATGGACATTTCAACAATTTTTTAAAAATTGCACTGGGAGATGAGTCAAAACTGACCCTTTGCCACAATCAGTTTAGGTTATGACAAATAAGAATTTTCTGATTGGAAAAAAAGCATTGTGTCACAAAATTCCCAACAAACTGTATCCTTGTTCTCACTATGAGGAAATAGGTTCCTGAGAATATTATATCTGAGGGAGCAGTTTTTCTCCTCTTCCATAGAGGTCTTTGAAAAGATCTGTCAATGGGAGTCAGGATCCTTGATGTCCTTTTCATTCATTTGGAGTGTCATTCCACACTATACATCTACTACTCTTCACTCATGGTCAGGACTGCCAGCAGTCAATGTAGCTGTGACTGTCACGTCTTTTTCAAGCCATCCATTCTATTTGGTTCCCTCTAGTTCTTTCTGGACTATTGAAAGCTAATTAATGCCACAGTCTTCTGTGGGTTGGTGGATTCTATATATGACACACATTATTTCTTGTTGCATTGATTGTGACACATAAACACAAAAAGGCCTAATCCAGGCTTCTGTACCCTTGACAGATAACTAAGTAATGAAAACTACACTTCAGCTGTGACAAAAACAGCAGTGGCAAACCAACAGTCTTTCTCCACACAAAGAAGTCAGGCCATGGAACTGAAATTTCCCCTTCAACATTCCAGCAAAGCCTTTCCCCTCCCCAAATAGCAATCCATACACAGTGGCCAGACTCCACAAACTTTAATCCTCCCCAAATGCATGATGAAATATGTGATCTTTGCTGCAACCCTAAAGGTTGACAGATATGGCTATTGTGAACCAAGAGGGTCACTGAATTCTAAAGTTTATAGGACTCATGGAGAATGCCCTTCCCATAGGTCCTTCTCTTTATAGCAAGGGAGCTCCAGCTAGTCACACTGTTGCTTTATGATTATCTGGGAGTCTAACAAGAACTCTAAATTGCAAACTCAGTTAATAAACAGAGGACACAGACCCTTAATCAAAGTGACCTTTCACATATCTTATGGTTGATTCCACTGTCCTACCAACATCAGCTCAGTCTTTTATGGGATAACTCTCAACCAGGTTGTGGTCATCCATGCCCCAACCACAACTATACAATGAGACAAACTTAACCACACTCTGAGAAGGATTAAATGGGGAGACAAAGCTTAACACCATCAACATATTGTAAACACTTCACCCTATGCTTCCTTGATATCCCTTCCAATAGCCAACATACAGGGAGGGTGACAAGGTGGAACTCTGCATGTGAGAGATCCCTTGGGGGTCTCTTGGAGAGATCAGAAGGAAGCGTCCACAAAGCAGCCCTGTCCACTCTTTGTCAGGTCTTCACGCAACTCAGCAATTCTTCAGGATCAACAGTTTCAAACGTAATTTATAGATCTAATAATGTCAGCAAGGACATCTAATCTTTGTCAGTCCCTCTAAAGAGATCATCAGCCAGAGTCACCACAACAGGCTTAATGCCATAATTAGATGTGAAGCCAGACCAACAAGGCCCCAAGAGATCTGAGGCAACTAGACAGGTGAGACATGTCTCACCACAACTTGCTCCATAGTTTTTCCTGGAACTGGAAGGTTAGAGATAGGCATGTAGTTGGCTAGATTGTCAGTGTCAAGAGATAGTTTCTTAAGTGAAGGGCAAATACTTCCTTAAGAGTGCTTGTCACACTCTGTTCTCCTTAAATGAAGCATTGAGAATCTCCACTGAAAAATGATCCCAAGCCTTCAACAGGGAGGAAGTATATGGCAAAGCAAAAATTACAAAACAAATTTCTTCCAGCATTTCCAGAACCTCCATAAGCAACACAAACCTAAACTGATGCAAAGGAGCTTCTGTACCCTCAAGATCCTATGCTGCTACCATGGTTGAAAACAGTTGAGCTGAGCCTGAAATTGACCAATGTTCTCTGTGAAATAACAAGAAATTTCCTGACAGCGGGAAATACTTGAATCAGCTCCCAGGAGAATGCAGCTTGAATTAAGCAGGCTATTCATTAAATGGGATAAATCTTTTATTCAAGATTTTGCAGATTCTTCCTTCTTTGTCTCCTGCATAGCCATACTATATGAGCTTAGAAAATGTTTGTCACAATTGGTCACATTCAGACAGGGCCTTCTGCCTCTGTCTCTCCAGTAGTCTTCCTGCTTACATCCTGAGGCAAGTGTTGCTGAACTGAAGGAGTAGAGTCTGAATTATTTATAGAGACAATCTACAGGGAGATTGTACAATGGGCCCACCTCAGAACTGGCTTCCCCAGTTCTCCAGTTGAGCAAGCAATTCCACACTTAAGGGGCAGTGTGTAAAAGGGCATACATTTAGGAGAGGTAGAAGGAAATGGAAGGAGTATTAAGGCAAGTGGATGTGGCATAGCATGGGATGTGTGAAGGAAAAGAGTAGAGTCCAGAGTGGAAAGTTAGGCAGGATAATTTGAAGGGTCTAAAAAGTGAAGGTAAGAAGTTTGGATATGGCATCGGGAAAGAGCTTCGAGGATGGGAATGAGATGATCAGAGCGGAGGCAGATAAAAATATTTTTCACAGAAAGAGGAGCCAAATTGCGAGAGGTGCCCATTGAGATTGTGAGCAGGAATGAAGGGAGAATCATGGAACTATGGACTGTAGTGCAGGAAAGAAGGGGAAGGGAGATTTTTTTTTTCTTTTTGAGTAAATGAGGAATGTATCAGTCTTTTTTCAGTTGAGTTTAAATTGGTAGTGGGACATCAAAGATGAGATATTAGAAAGACTATCACAGATGAGAGACTGAACAGAGGAACAGAGATCACCAGAAGTAGAAAGATTTCAGAGTCATCAACACAGAAAAGCCAGGAGCGGAGTGTCGAGGGAGAAGACTGAGGCTAGAACACTGACTGCCAGCAACAGAGAGCTGCGGGGGAATAGAGAGATTCTGAAGGAGCTAGCAGTCAGGTAAGAGAAGAACTAGGTAAATAGAGAGTCTAGAAAAGCCAGTGATGAGATGTTTCTATACTTATTGTTTTAACCGAAGTTTGTTTTCTACCAGCTCATTATTGGTAGGAAGTGGGTGTGACCCTAACAGCATCCCATGCAAGAAGGCAAGGAGCTCCCTGATGTCTGGTGGTAAATTTCAGCTGGTCTGACCAATTCAGTATACCCCAAGTCACTAATATCATAACCTGTATCTAGAAGGCATCAGGTAAGATATTAATAGAGAGCTAATAACATACTGATCATTGATATTATTGCCTGGTGTATGTGCAGAGGACAGATTCAGAATTACAAATACATTGGAAATTATTTTATCAAAGTGTGTCTGCCAGCAGGGGTAAAGTTACCCTGTCCTAGACAAAGGAATGTGGTTTTACCACCTGGAAGATATTTCCAGGGTTCATTAAGAGACAATGGGAATACAATTTATCTAGAAGGTAAACAGGACCATCAAGCCAATAAAGTGGGGAAACAACAACTTAGTATCACAGCAGGGAGAGTAGATTGCAGGAAACAGATCAATTTGCATTTTAGCAAATGCAAGAGGGGAAAGAAATTTGCATGGAACTTCCTTCATCAGGAGTCTTCATGTCACCTTCCTCACAGCTCAAATGAACTTTACTTTAGGGATTGAAAAGAATCCATTTCAAAGGATAAATGATAAGGGCAGAGAACCCCAAGTTATCTTTCACCCCAGAACTGAGCATTTTGGAGAGATCCTGTCCAGAAGAGTGGAAGGTAGATTGTTAAGGAAATTATCTTGACCAAAGGCTGTAGCTTGTTGTGTTAAGTCAGCCTCTAGAAAATGTTTTCACTTTTATTTGCTTGTAACAATTTCTAATTCTATCTTCTATGTCTCTGAATTGTCCAAGAGAGGGTTGGACATTGTAGAGCACGTGGTTTGGGGGAAACTGGGGATGTTGGGGACATCTTGCCAGGTGTAACCAGGCTGATGGAGCCTGGCGGTGATGAAACAAGCAGGCTGCTAGAATCAGAATTGCTGAGTCAGAGCTGCTTAAGACATGGATGCTCAGTGTATGCTTGAGGAAGGGTCCAGACAAAAGAGCTACAGCAGCAGGGCATTTTAAGGCACTCAGGGTTATGGGGTAGGCAGTGACACAAACCCTCACTGGTCTGTATTGCACCCAAGAATGTAACAGTGGGAGACAACCATTCAGCATAAGGAGATTCTAGATCATTTATATACCTAGTCATTAAAATGTTTTAAAGGTTTTCTTTAAAAAAAAAATTCTGTGCTAAGAAAAATAGCACTCACAGGGTACCATAGCCAAGAAATGTTTAATTTTCCTTTACTAGCTGGTAAATATGATTTCTGATATAGCCATTTAAAATAGATACCATACAGAATACTCTGCTTAGTCTGGACACCACCATAGGTAGCACAGTTGCATGTCCCTAAAAACAGAGGACTTGATTGTCCCCACTATAGCTATACATATGTAGAGTCTTCCTGAATGCAAAGGGGCTCCATTGCCTCAGTGGTTGGGTTTTCTATGACTTTAGGGAGCCACACCTGGAGAGAAGGCAGTAGAGGTATGGTATGAGCAGGGGCACAGTGGCACTAGACGATAAGTCTGCTAACGAGCTAATAGAGCCCTTCTGGTGCACGAGTCCTGTGCTTCCTATTGTAGGTCAAGAATGTACAAGTGACGCAGTCACGTGCCACCAGATGACTTTGCTGCTATTAGAGTTAGTCCCAAAAAACCGAGCTCTCCAAAGGTAGTTAGGTGCCCAGGTATTTAAATTATTGGGGATTAGGTGCCTAAAAACTTTGAGCATTGGGGCCAGACTCCAAAAGTAGCCTTCTGAAATAAATGTAAAATTTCCAACTTATTTTGAAGTTTTTGAAACTTAAACCATTTTTCAAAAAATGTATGGAAAGCAGTATCAAATATGTTAGTAAAATGGTTATTGACTATTTTGGTTTACTGAAAACCAACTTTTTGGCCAACAACAAAAAATGAATCACCAGAATATTTTCAATTAAAAACTGAATTTTGTAAGACCTAAATTTTTGCATAAGAAATTTAAAAAAAAAGTCAACCAGCAATTTCTATGGAAAAAATCATTTTAGAAAAAAACATTTTTGATTTGAAAAAAAAACCCTTTTCATTTGAAAAATTTCAACCTGCTCTAGTTTTCATGCACACATCCAGCACAGTGGCCTTCACTGGAGTGTATTGGCTCTCCAGAAAAGTCAAGAAACTAGTTAATTTTCTTAGGCTAGAAGAAGGACCACAGCTGCTGCCCAAACTTGGAGTCACAAAGTAGCTTAGTTGGGTCAGCTGTAGGGAATTGCCAGTAATTATCTTCCACAGAACACTCAGAGAAGGATGGGCACCAGGGGGTCTCAGGCTGGAAGTTTGAATCTGACGGAGGAGGAACTGGGAGGTTGGAGTGATGTTTTGGCTTTCTCTCTATTTTCTCCTTGGAAAGTATGGTAGAGTGAGCTGCTCTGTGTATCTTCGCTTTTGGGGCTTCGGCTGGAACATGTCACAATTTATAACTTTACTTTGGGAGCTGTGGCTGGGAGTTTTCTGGCTCTTAAAGGGGTAGGGTGATCTTTTTTTTGCTATTTTACAATGAATTTCACTGAACCAAAGCCTAATATTTAGATAGGTGTGTAGGAATGTCTACAGCCCTGGCTAGTTTTGTCCCAACCCTCCTTCTTATACTTGCCATTACTGACCATGTGGCACTAAATGATATGTGATATCTGCAGAAGCCTCACCAGAGCAATGACTCTTCTCTAAGCCATGGGCAGAGCTGGCTTAATAGCAAGTGTGGCTCAGAAATAATAGCACTGGATTCAGTTTGATTCATGAGGCTGGGAGAATTTTGGCAACTGCATTTGAAAACTCCACTAGAAGCTTATTGGTGGTTCTCATGTTTAAACTTTCCCACTGAATTGGAGAGCCAAAACAACAAGATGCACCTTGGATTATCACACATAATAATGTGATTAATACATACCAAGTAGCTGTAGAAAACAGTCTGCAGACACCCAGGGGCTGAAAATGGCTCGTCCAAACTATTAGGCCAATAATTACTAATGAATATCTTTCAAGAAAATCAGGACTGGGTCTCTAGCTAGAATAAAAGCTAAATTCATGATGAATATTATTGGACACAAATAGTTGATGAGCTCTCTCTGTAGGGACTGAAGTTGTTATCTAAGTGGGCTCTCACTCTAGCCAGACAGCCTAAAAGGTATCCTTCCTTACTTGGAAGTTCTGTAGCCATTTGGTCATTTCAGGCTCCCAATAAGTAGTAATGTCCTCCTTTTTTTGAATGCATGTGATCCTCATCAAATACCGGCTTCAGTTGGATGTTGTCCATGGCTACAAAATAGAGAAAGTGGCCAATGAGGGCAGGCCTCACATCCTGAGAATTTCCCAGGACACAAAGCATGGGGGGATGGCTTCCTTCTGGGTTTGTCATAGATTTGTATCCCATAAGAGCAATTTTGAGATTCTTGCTTTCCTCTGAATCTGTCTGCCACTTCTAACCTTCAGCAGTCCTGTGACTCTTCCTATACCAGAAAAACTGACTTATTTTTCAATGCTAAGAACCATGTGTTAAGAGAGGTCCATGCTGGCAACTGTAGAGTGCCTGAGAAGTTTTAGGATCCGTACAGGGAATTCTACAAAATATTAGCAAATTCTCCATCAGCCCTGCTCCAGAGAGCTATGGTGTTGATGAAAGGTGTTTGCTTCAGTTGTCCCAGAACACACTAGTACAAGACATGCTGTACTTGGATGCTCCACATCATTTTTTTAAGTTCCTGTTTGGACAGGCTACAGTTTTGCAGCCAATGGCTCAATACAGTCTATATCCCTGCTTGGTTAGTGTAGACAGGCCTGCGGCACCTAGTATAGTACATAGCAGATGTAGAGGTGATGTTTTCAGAACTGAGAGCAACCTCCTTGTCCCTGCAGCTCAAAGCTTGTAAAGTGTCTCCAGCCCAGCTAGGGTGACCAGATGTCTTGATTTTATAGGGACAGTCCTGATATTTGGGGCTTTTTCTTATATAGGTGCCAATTACCCCCCCCCACCCCCCAGTCCCGATTTTTCACACTTGCTATCTGGTCACCCTAAGCCAGCAGCCAAGATGCTGACTTGGCCTTGTTCATTAAATAAAATAGGTAGTGCTCTATGGTTTGCAGAGTGCTTAAAGCCATTGTTTTTTGTGACATGTAAACTTTTCATTTAAAAAGTGTGTCTTATCATGTCCTGTGAATCATAGCAGTACTGCCTTTTCGAGGATGTAGATAAAGTGAAAGAATAGTTCTAAGGCAGTGTTTCCCAAACTTGAGACAGCACTTGTTTAGGGAAAGCTCCTGGCAGGCCGGGCCGGTTTGTTTACCTGCCCCGTCCACAGGTCCGGCCGATCGCAGCTCCCACTGGCCATGGTTCAATCCTCCAGGCCAATGGGAGCTGCTGGAAGCGGCAGCCAGCACATCCCTCGGCCCACACCGCTTCCAGCAGCTCCCATTGACCTGGAGCGGTGAACCGCGGACAATGGGAGCCACGATTGGCTGGACCTGCGGACACAGCAGGTAAACAAACCAGTCCAGCCCGCCAGGGGCTTTCCCTAAACAAGCAGCATCCCAAGTTTGAGAAACACTGCTCTAAGGGATATGAAGTTCCCTCATTCATATCAATGGGGGTATTTCTCAAAGCCTAGTTATTTTAAATGTAAACACTAATTCTTGTGCTGCTGATTCTCCAGGCAGGAATAGCCACCAAACGAGCTTATACACTATTTAAGGGAGTGGAAGGGGAAAGAAGAGGAAATGGACACTGGAAGACAAAGATTCACCATGATCTATAGTAGGAAAGAGAAGGTGGAGTGAATCCAGAAAGGGAACAACAGTAAAACAAAGAAACAGACTTAATGAGCTAGAACTCTTAAGTAAAACTTTAATTGCCAGTATCACAACTGGAGCACAGAACTCTTATTCCTTTAAGTAAAAAGCATGATATGATGGTAGAGATTTTCACCCTGGCTAACGGGCTTTGGGTAAATTTTTCAAGCTTTCTATGCAAGTAACACAAATGCAGAAAACCAGGAATAAACTAATCAAGTGGGGAAGGAATAACCCCTTCCCATTGTGTGCAATATATTTGGTGAAAAATAGCATGGAAAAGGAAATGGCTATAAATACATATCTATTTATTTAGTACTATGTTTTATGTGCTTAAAGCTATAAAAGCTTGAAATTCCCAGGGTAAGTGTTCTGTGTCCTTTTGAGTGGAGAAGCTTTCAGAAGACAAATTCCTACATTTTGCTCTGTGAGTCAAAGTGAATAAAATGCTTTCAGTGGATTTTAGGGGCTGGTTCTTGAAAGAAGCAGCATAAAGTTGATTATGGTAAAACTAGAAAAAGAGAGCATCTGTCTTGACTAGAGCCATTCCAACCCTGTTACACCAGAGATACCATTAGGGATGAACTGACTTTCACTCAAATGAGGCCTGTTTCACTTCCAAGTTATTTTCCAAACTGACAGCACTTTTACCAGGAAAAGTTGCCAGACCTACCTAAAAATGACTAACTGTCAGAGCGTTTCAGCATATGGTCCTGCATCCGTTGCTGCGCTGACTTCCTGTGATGGTTTTAAATTTTGTGTATCATTTGGAGGCTAATATATTACCCATCAGATTTGACAAAAACAGATTTTTATCTTAGGTATCTGAGAAATTAGTGCATCTTGTGGATCAGTATAATTATTTATTGCAGGAAAGTCTTGGGTTAGCTAACCTAAACTACAGGGACTTTGCCTTCCAAAAAGCTGTACTTTATTTAAAAAAAAAAAAAAAAAAAAGTCCTTCACTGGTTACCTTTCCTCAAATTGGCATAAAGAAATAACTAGTGTAATTATAAGATAATTACTATTAGTCTGGACAGAATTAACTGCAGAAAACACCTAAAAGGACGCTATTGTGCCAGCAGAAATGGACTGGAAGACCTTGGATCTCTTCCATCTCAGTTCTATGATAGACTTTATCTGGGTGGTAAGGACCATGATGTTCTCCATCTAAGTGCAGAGTAGACTCCATAAATTCACTTAAGCTAATAAACTTGGCAAGAACTGAGCTACTAGAAAGATAAAATGCTGCATCAGGGAACCACACTGAGGAGTAATTTCTTAAATAGCTAACTTAAAAATTACTCAAAACCTGTAGGCTGGACTATCGAAGAAACTACATTGCTTTAGAACTTCATTTACTCAGTGATTTCTTGACAAGCAGGGCAAACACAGCTCCACTTTCCCTTTACTGTCTGACTGAATTATTCACTTGAACCTCAGTAGGTGTGTCTGTGGGTGGAACATGAGCACTTACTGAGATGATGGGGTGGGATTAGATGGAGGTTGTCGGATGAGGGGAGGAAGAAGAAGACAACATCTTTAAAAATGGAAAACAAATTCCACAAAGGTGCACTTCCATGCCTGGGCATGTGCCTACAGTTTTAGCAATGGGTGGTGCACAATTACACTGCTCTGCATCTCCCCAGGAGTGACCCTGAGGGACTTCTGAATCACAGTGCCTCCCGGGCATCTACCTTCCTCTCAGTAGGAGTAGTTTTCTTTCTGGTTTACATAGCAGCATGTCCCATGCTGGTTCAGCCACGCTGGCAAGACAGTAAAGAGAGTAGATCCACGGCTCTGTGCACTCCCCTTTTCCACAGGCAAGGAAGCAGGCATGGGTAGGCCATTCTACGGTATAGAGGAGGGGGTTGTTGCCCCGCCCTCCTTTCTACAATTGCATCATCAAAACCACAGTCTAGTCCTTGGTTTGTGTATGGAATTCTCTCTCTTTTCAATAACAAACATCACTGCGTGGAACTGTCACTTGACAAATTGCTAAAAGACAAATTGCTAAAATTGCTAAAAGGCAATCTTGTGATTAGAGTAGAGAACTGAAAGCCAGGATCTTAATCTTGGCTAAGCTATAGACTCACTGTGTGACCTTGCCTAAAAACAAAAAAAACTTTGCCTCTTTCCCACAATTTACCATTCTGCGTGTGAGAAATGAGGAAATTAAGATTTGCCTTCCTTGCAGGGCTATTATGAGACTTGATTCCTTAATGTTTTTGAAATGTTTGGAGGCTGATGAAAGTTGCTAGGTAAGTGCAAAGTTGTTTTATTGCATAAAAGGTAATAGATGAAGTACAGTGTGTAATGCTGCTTTCTTTCAGAACAAAGATCTGTACTACAATAGCTCAAACAGATATAAACCAGGAAACCTACCTAACAGCGTTAGCCTCCAGTAAAGAAAGTGAGCAGCTGTTTAAATGGTGCATCTCTATACCAGATCACACATGGAACACTCCTCATTGGTTAGTCAAGTGTCATATTTTTAAGACCCTCGTAGCCTGTCCAGCATACTACAGGGAAGACAAATTGGCTGGTAAAACATTTAGTATTTGTTGTTCAAGGTTTATTTCCAACTTTAGAAAAAGCAGCAATGCTAACAATAGACCCTGTATCTCTTATTAAATAAAAAGGAGAATTCTTTCTTTCTTCTTTCTCTGAACTATAACTTTCAAGAGGCCATCCCTGCAGGTCACTCATACTTGCTGTCGAGTAGTGTCCTGACAGGAATCTTGTTAGACAGCTTAAACAAACTTAAATCCAGGAAAACCCAACTCATGATATCTTCAGTAAACTGTCATGCTCCACCCTTCTAACCTCTGCAGATTTGATAGAAAGAAGCAGCCATGTGTGAGGTTATTGTATTTGCATGGGGGAGACATCTACACAGACCTGTAAATCAGCTCTTGGTTACAATACATAAAGTGTGTCTGTAAACTTAAACAGGCAGGTAAGCAGCAACTATCCTGGGGGATAAAAAAAAAGCTCTTAAAGAATTTCTAGCACTCTACGCAACATAGGTGCTGGAACTAGGGGTTCTGTGGATGCGACCCCCTGATTTGAAATAATTTCAATCCTATACAGTGTTTACAGTTTGGTTCAATGGCTCTCAGCAGCCCCACTATAGAAAGTGTTCCAGCATCCCTGCTAGGCAGGTGCCATGTTGATGGGAAAATTGATCCTCTTCACAGTCATGCAATATAAAGCACAGGTAGTAACACTGCAAGCCTCTGTGTGTAGCCCTGTCAATGTCTGTTCTAGAGTGAGCATATCTAGGAATAAGTATTCCAGTCTCCAGGTCCATTCAGTCTCTGGCTTGTCTGCTATATAGACTACTAGAGAGCTTACCATTTAATACCAAATGCAGATGTGGTGGCAGCCAGTAACTATATGGCTTTATAGCCTCTCTGTAGGTTGACCACTAGAGACCAAGATAATCACAAACTTCTGAGCAAACCTATCTCATCCAAGAGAAAGCAGTCATCTGGAATATATTCAGGATGCATACAAAATCAACCTGCCACCTCTTTCATTATCGCATCAAGGGAAAGAACTAGCAAAATTTTACTTGCCCATAACGTGCCTCTTCCAAGTGGGAATACAACTCCGCAGGGCTCTACAAGCTAGTACATTAAAAAGCTGACAATCCTTTCCTATTAATCACCTTTTGGGGTAAAGGAAATTGGTCCTTTTATTTCCTCCAGCTTCTCCACTGACATCTTTACAATCTGGAAGTGGATGTAAATTCACAGGAGGCAAACTTTGTGTTTAAGACTAAAGCATATTGCCACATTAAATGCCTACTTCAGACCATGGTGGATTAAGCTGTCTTGAGGGGAGAGCAAAAGACATCTGCTAAAGGTTATAGTCCATGCCATCCATTCACCTTATGTGGAGTGGAGAGGATTAGAAAGACCTATTACCAAGCTCATGGTATCCTCTTGCTGCTTCCACCCCTCAAAACGGCATTCTGGGATATTGCTGTTAGTGTGTAGAAGACATCTGGTACAAGCAGGGATGTGTATAGCCACACATCCAATTCAATTAACTTACGCTGACATTCTTTTGAGAAACAAGGTGAGAGAGGTAATAATCTTTTATCCGACCATCTTCTGTTAGTGAAAGAGACAAGCTTTTGAGTTATACAGAATTCTTCAGGTCTTTTCTTCAGAGCTGCAGAAGAGCTCTGTGTGGCTAGAAAGCTTGTCTCTCTCACCAACAAAAGTTGGTACAATAACAGATATTACCTCACCCACCTTGTCTTTCTAATATCCTAGGACTGGCATGGCTAAAACTACACAGCACACCTTCTTTTGAGAACACAATTACTATGAAACTGGAACAGAGCAATAGTTTATCTACGGTAGTCTGGAATCCTGTTTCCAAGGCTGCTGCTAGATGCCTTTAGGAAATGAGTTGAAATAATCATAATGCCCCTAAATATGTAAGTTGTGATGCTATTAATGTACAGAAAAACTCCTACTTTGGAGTTCAAGGACCAATTTCTGGTCCACCATTGTAAATTTGAACTAATTTGCTTCACTAGGTGCTACAGATTTGCCTGCAACTGAGAAAAAAGTACAGCCTTGTGTGTGTAGTTCATCATTCAGTAGTAATGATTTTATTAGCTGGAGAAACTTTGGTAACATGAGAAGCTGTTATTTGTATTTGATTTAAGATAAATAACTGGCCGTTAGGCAATGCTTTGTTCCTGGTTACCTATAAATAGTATATCAAAACAGTAGCAGTCACTTTATTACAACCAGGTTGGTGGTGTTTGTTTATTTCTCGAGAAAACCAGGGTATTGACACATTAGAAAGGCACTCAGTTAATAATAATAAATGTATGTATTTGCCTTTTCACAGCCACATATTTATGGATACTGCTGCTCAGGATCTGATTTTCCTTTCAATTGTCTTCTCCTATTTAATCATGCCACAGCAGTCCTCCTCCCCACTTCCATGTGAACGTTCAAGGTATTTTTATCGCAACCGCATGAAAACATGGTAAATTGGGTTGGGAAAGGCGGGAGGAATATGGCTGGAACTAGTGAGTTATAGACAAATGAAAAACAAAACTTACCTTAAGAATATGTTATTCTAGTTCTAATCTACCGTGGCCCCTGACAACTGTTTCATATGCAGTCTGGTTCCGTGTCCAGACTGATATAGGAAATGGTTGGCAGCTGGACCTTGTGCTAAGGAAACATGATATTTGGGCAGCTGGATGTTGAAAAGGAAGTTGGAGGCTGAGGCCATAACAGTTAAGGTGATGTAACATAAAGGAGCTTCTTTTTCCACTAAGATTTCATAGGGAACTCACACCATTACTGATTTCTCTTGTATGTGGTGACAGCAAGGGGACTAAATGGGTGGAGTTTTGCCGCAGCGCAATAGGCCTGTATTGGGGGCAGAGGGAAACTTGTGCTTCTTAGTGTGCTCTATTCTCCCAGATTTTGCCCCCGAGTTAGTCACAATCCATTGTGCTTCATAAAATATCCCCCATGAATGAGGCAAGGCCTGCTAAACACCTTACATGCTGCATGGAAGTCTGCAGGGGACCATGTAGTCAGACTGTATTGTAAAGCTTAATCTTCACAACATAATATTTAATTGAATTACCTAGGCCTTTTTAAAGGGGGGAGAATTCCATACTCTGGAATTCTTGACTAGAAACTACCAAAACACCTTGCCCTCAGTGAGTTCACAATGCATGAAGGAAGATACTGCTTATGTAGGGACTTCAATCTTCAAATCCTTCAGACTGTCCAATCAAAACAGCTTTTTTTGTCACCAGAATGTAGCAAGGTAACACTGACAACTATTTTCTTATGAAATTTTAGCTTTCTATCCCCAGCCATTTTGGGTTGTAGATAATTAATGTTAATGAGACCACTGTACTTGAGAGCACATGAGAGATACTCAGGGCTTGTCTACATCACAAAGTTGCAGCGCTGGTGAGGGAGTTACAGCGCTGCAACTTTGAAGGTGTACACATCTGCAGGGCATCACCAGCGCTGCAACTCCCTGTTTGCAGCGCTGGCCGTACTCCCGTTTTGTCTCGGGTGTAGAGGATCCAGCGCTGGTGATCCAGCGCTGGTAATCCAATGTAGACACTTACCAGCGCTTTTCTTGACCTCCGTGGAAGGAGGAAGCCTCTGGTAATCAAGCTGGTCTCCTTTCCCGGTTTGCTCTCTCGTTCCCGGAACCCCGAGCAAGCAGGTCTCCTTCCCTGCGGTTTGCTGGGTGGCTCCGGGAACGCGAGAGCAAACCGCGGCGAAGCTGGTCTCCTTTCCCGGTTTGCTCTCTCGTTCCCGGAACCCCGAGCAAGCAGGTCTCCTTCCCTGCGGTTTGCTGGGGGGCTCCGGGAACGCGAGAGCAAACCGCGGCGAAGCTGGTCTCCTTCCCCGGTTTGCTCTCTCATTCCCGGAACCCCGAGCAAGCAGGTCTCCTTCCCTGCGGTTTGCTGGGGGGCTCCGGGAACGCGAGAGCAAACCGCGGCGAAGCTGGTCTCCTTTCCCGGTTTGCTCTCTCGTTCCCGGAACCCCGAGCAAGCAGGTCTCCTTCCCTGCGGTTTGCTGGGTGGCTCCGGGAACGCGAGAGCAAACCGCGGCGAAGCTGGTCTCCTTCCCCGGTTTGCTCTCTCGTTCCCGGAACCCCGAGCAAGCAGGTCTCCTTCCCTGCGGTTTGCTGGGGGGCTCCGGGAACGCGAGAGCAAACCGCGGCGAAGCTGGTCTCCTTCCCCGGTTTGCTCTCTCGTTCCCGGAACCCCGAGCAAGCAGGTCTCCTTCCCTGCGGTTTGCTGGGTGGCTCCGGGAACGCGAGAGCAAACCGCGGCGAAGCTGGTTGCCTTTCCCGGTTTGCTCTCGCGTTCCCGGAACCCCCCTTGAAGCCGCCCAACAGCGCTGCAGTGTGGCCACATCTAACACCACTTGCAGCGCTGGTTGCTGTAAGTGTGGCCACTCTGCAGCGCTGGCCCTATACAGCTGTACTAATACAGCTGTAACAACCAGCGCTGCAAAATTTTAGATGTAGACATGGCCTCAAGCTCTCTTCCTCAGAGAATGCATGAGAGAGCCTAAAGCTCTCTTCCTCAGACGATATCTGTGAGTAGGGTGACCAGATGTCCCAATTTTATAGGGACAGTCCTGATTTGAGGGGCTTTTTCTTATATAGGAATCTATTACTTCCCACCCCCTGTCCCGATTTTTCACATTTGCCCTCTGGTTACCCTATCTGTGAAGGAATTATTCACCATTACAAATTGCGAAGTTTGAACATGCAGATAGGTATATAGGAAAAAATTGAATGAATCTTCATTAAAAAAAACCCCTCTAGGAAAAAGCTCTCCATGAGAGGGGGTGTACCCTATTTAAATTAAGGAGAAGCACGGATAGACTGGACAGAACTCCCTTTGAGACTCATTCTGCTAGAACAATAGTGGCTGCAGCACAAGATTTGTATGATGTAAATGAGAGAGAAACCAAATCTCTGGTTCTTTAACAGGATGGCAGAAGAACCCCTTCCTTCACCAGTGAAACTAGAAATACAACAGTCTCGTCGGCATAGCTCTTCCTGTTGTTATTGAGACTATGTGCCTTCATCCAGGGTAGGCTAGATCACATTGAGTAAGTGTATCACACTTAACTGGCAGAGAGTAAACCAGGGTAGACAAACTGCTTTTATTGAGGCCAGTAAGAAGTGGAGACTGCAGGGTCCACTGGGGCCTCAAGCCAGCCCTGGCTTTATTTACGTCAAATGTCTATTTATGCCTAGAAGATGGACAATCCAAAGAAAAATATACTGTGGTCTTCTCACTACTGAGTGAGAGGCTGGAGTACATAGTTAAAGGGTCTTCTACAACTGTGCTGCTGTAATAACATTATAGTGGTCAGATCTGTTGGTCAATACACTACATGGGAGGAAATCCATGCTCAATTACACCAGTACTAGAGCTGCTCCCAGTTTACAAAGTTAATGAAGTTACTCCAAATTTGCCCCAGTGAAAGTGAGATCAGAGTCTGGCTCAGTGTCTGTACTAGTACAATTCGTGAAAGTAAAGTATTCACTTCAATAAAGGCAATTAAAATGATGGAGAGCTATATTATTCTTTTTGTGAGGGTGGAGAACCTACTCAAGCAATAGTTTGCAGACTAGAGTGACTGGGGAAAGACTGCAGAAGTGGAATAGGCATCAACAGAAACTTTCATCCTCTCCTCTGGATCTGACATAATCAGAAGTGGAGCTGGGCAGAAATCAGAATTTCCATCCCATCCCATGGGAAATTCTGATATATTTCAACATTTATTTGTTCTGAATTGGGATGAAAATCTGAAGGAGCAATTTTTGCAGAACAAAAAGCGTTTGAACTTTAAGTATCAAAGTTTCGTTTTGACATCCCCAAATTGAAATGTTTCAAATTAGTTCATTGTTAAATGGAACCTTCACTTGGTGCCTCATTCCTCCTGTGGGACAGGTTCCCTGTCTGGACAACATTTCTCATGATGCACCAGGTGGCTTGGTCACAGGGGAGATCAAAATGCATCATGGAAGATATAGTGAAGGAGCTCAGCCCATAGGGGAGAATGAGGTATCAGGCACCATAGGCAGATGCTGCTTAATGTTGAAGGTTTATCTACTATCATGTCAATAGTTAAACTTCTCTAGTGATTGTCTAACCTAGATTTATTATGATAGGGCAGACTTTTGTGGAGGCGTTTGTGCATATTAATAGATAATCACAACTTCTTCAGAAGTGTGAAAAGTTGACTAGGAATCTGCAAGCACAGGAGAATAGGATAAATATAGGATTCATAAGAGACTGGATAAGTAATACAGTCTGAGTAAGTAAAACAGCCACCTACAGTATCTACATAACTTATCAGAGGCCTTTTAAGTTCATTTGTGGTATCTCTTTAGTGATGCAGTATACTATTCTATAAAGACACTACAAGTACTGGCTTGTGTGCTATAACACTTTGCCTAATTATAGTCAGATTAGGGGGTAGAATTAATCAACTTGACTAAATTGTTTGAAAACATGCATTTAATTACTTCCTGTTTGGTGCCTCATTGTAAACATTCCTTTCTTAATATGAAAGAATAGTAGATGTATTTACAGACAAATATCTCTCTTATTTTGTCAGTTTCTCAAATTATAAGACCAATTTGTTCAATCTATCTTGGTTATCAAACTGTACAGATATTCCTGTTCTCACAGTCCCATACTCGTGTGAGTCATGCTTACTCAGACAAATAGTACCACTGACTGTGTGTGAGTAATTTACCCTGAAAAATGGGGTAGTCTCACTGAAGTCATCAGAGTAGAAGACTCCTGTGAGTAAGGGATTACGGAATCAGGCCTTCCCTCTGGTGTCTGAAAAGGGTCAGATCAATCAAAGGAAATATTAGAGGGATTCACTGCAGGAAGGATGTGAGAAACAGTTATATAGTGAAGCTGAATTTCCCCAGTGGCTAAGGGGATCCAGGATGGGACCACTAATAAGTATGAAAGTACCCTAATAAGTATTTTGGTATATTTCCCACTAGAGTTTTCCCTCAGCAACATGCTATCCACCTATCTCAACAGACTTCCAGTAAATCACTGTAATATTGCAATGTAAACGGCTTGCTTCTGCAGATACTGTCCCCTAAGAACACTAGTAGATTGGCACTTTCTGTAGAATGTTTGTACAACAGGCATCCTTTTACAGCACTTGGAGGCAAACAAAACATAGGTATATCATAAAGCTGCTGCTGTTTAAGCAGAAGAACATTTGGCTTCATCAATCATCTCAGACTTCTCAGACATATAATCTGTTGTTGTTATCTTAAATGTGGTCTGCCCAAGACTTGTCCTCTTCTTCAGTCCTGTGGGGAGAGAGTGGAGAGGGGAAGAATGGAGATGCTAGAGAGCTTGACAACACAGATTTGGCTAGACAGTGGATGTGATGGGTGAAATTCCCTGGCCTGTGTTATGCAGGAAGTCAGACTTGGTTATCATAATGGTCCCTTCTACCCTCAGTCTGTCCCATGATCATAATACTTGGGATCTTAAATAGTAAATGGACAACTGTTTATATTAGTTCCTGAGAGATACAGTTAAAAAAAAAAAAAACCTCCAAAAACTAAAGTGGAGATAGAGCATAACAGTTATTCTGGTGGGCGTGGTTGGTGGGCATTCTCCAAGCTCAGGTCTACTGCAGTCTGGAAATATGTCCTTGCTTACAACATCATGGCTAAAAGGGGTTGAATTACATCAGCTAGAATCTGATCTTGGGCGCAGTTGTCATTCCAGACTAAATTCAGAATCTGGTTCCATATTGCACTTGAATATTGTATTTACAGTTAAAATATAATTCTTCTTTGCATTGCACTGGCCCTCTTATGTTCAAACCATTCACCTGAATAGTATCGTCAGTGGGTTAGGCCATGACACTAACTATAAATAAACAGCGCAGAGTGGATAGCTCATCTGTAAATAACTGCTATAACCAGTCTAAAATGATTAGAAGAGTTTAAAAAATGTATTGCATTTTGACAAGCTAATAGCAATTTTCCAATATTAGCAAATAAAAAACAGCTGAGTTATTTTTAACATGCCTATTTCTCAGCAATACTAACTTATTCTGCTTCCATGAAATGACCTTCATTCTTATTCACCCACATGTGCAAGAGCGGATCATAGTTGAAAATGTTCTGATTTAGGCTATTTTTAATTACTTTTGATTGTCTGGTCTTTTTCTGTGCTTGCTAGTTGGTCTGGCTCCACTATCTGGCTCTTGGCTCCTGTGATGTTGCCTAGGCAATTGGACTCAGAACCTCAACTTCCTCCCCATGTGTGCCTGGGAAATGGGGAACTTGGAGATGACCTCAGTTGCTGTGTTGTTCATCAGGCTGGCCAGTCTTTGCTTCTAGGTGCTCTAATCTCTGGCTGCATGTTGGGCTCCAGCTCATACTCCCAGATTCACAGCTGCCTAGCTCCATGCAACAGGGTAGTGGTTATGCACTGTAATACAACTAACTTGCCTTTCTGGGAAAATCAAGATCCAGCTGCAAGCAGGTCCTAGCAGAACAGGGAGGTGGGGAAACCATGTCAATACCTGGTTAGAGCCAAATGACATTCTGTAGCCAAAAAAAATTTTAAAATCCATGGCATGTTGAGAGAATGCCAGGCTGCAGAATTGGATTCCATAGGGCTCTGTCTATAATACGAATAACTTGATTTAAAGATTTAGATCTACACTTTCTAGTTCACTTTGTTCAAGAGATATTGCTTCTCAAGGGACTATAAACACAAAGGTCTGTTCCAGCGCAAAGCAAGTCCATTCTCCACCCCACAGGAAATTCCTCCAGCAAGAATTAAAGTTGTTTCTCATAACTTATGCTCCCTCCAGTGGACTCTCCCATAAGGTACAGGTGGCTTGAAATTAAGATGCAGCATACAACTCTCTGCCACCAGTCTTAGTACGTCAGCATATAGCTTACATTTTCAGTATATACCATGTATGCGAGCACTTTCAGCAAGTCATCTCATAACACTTAAGCCACAAACTCTAGTGGAACTTCTTTATTAGTACTATCTTTTCAAATGGTTTCCTTCCACACTGGAGAGCTTTGGTAGAACTTTATTCTCTGCAGCTTGAGGTCTTCAAACCAATTTTGAGGATTTCAATAACTCAGTCCTGGGTTAGGGGTTGTTATAAAAGTGGATGGGGTTCTGTGGTCTGCCTTGTGCAGGAGGTCAGACTAGATGATCATATTGGTCCCTTCTGACCTATGAGTCTATGAGTCTATGTAAGAATGGCAGATTGGAGTTAGGCAGACTGATTTGTGTCAAACATGTTAGGAAAAAGTGTAGAGTTTGGCTTTTCAGCTGTGCATTTACTGAATGTACCAGAACTCTGTAAGAGGAATGAGTCAAATACAGTGGTGCAAGTGGAATCCATTTCTTACTGGTATGGGGAGGGAGGGCAGCAGCTGACAGGATCTTGTGACCTCCTCACATGACCTTCCATGTGACTCCGCCCCCAGCCTGGGGCCCCGATGCTTTCCTAGTCCCCTCTTAACTGGTGGGGAGCTCTGTCCTCCTCCCGCTGCACCAGACACTTGGGAACCACAGTGGTGAAAGAAACAGAACATGGGGCCACCGGGCAGCTCCATGCCGCAGCTCCTCCAGCGCAGCTGTACTGCCCCCAGCCCTACCCTCCGGTGGGGCTGCTGTACAGACGGAGGAGATCCTGCACGGAATGGCAGGGAGCGGTACAGCTGCACCAGAGGAGTTCTCATTCTGCTCCTCTTGTGTCTTTCTAGTATGCCTACCAACTATAAATATCTTGCTAGTACGGCGAACCGGACCAGACCGGACTACCCTACTCGCATTGCTGGTCAAATATAAAACATAATACTAAGGCATCACTTGGCTCCAGTGTTTTGAAGCAAAACATGGGCCTCTTTTATTAATAAACACAATGTTTATGTCCTTTTATAAAAACTTTTGCCCACATTTAAAATCTGCACTCTAACAGAGCATAGCCATGGAAAGAGAATTACAGTAGATCCCTGGTGTAGCACACGGCGTGCCATACTTCTGTGTTTCTGCCACATAGGAAAAGGAAAAAATAATTTCCATTAGTTGTATGAAGGCATAGTGTTATCTATTGCTCAGTGAGTGGTTGTCCAAAATAGCCTTTTACTTTAAATTAGAGCACTAGAGGAGTCATTGATCAGCATTAAGCTGCCTTAAAGGCATATGTTATAACCAGTCATCCTCAGAAGTAGGCTTAGTATTATGTTTTAAGATATGTAGCTCTCCAGCTGATGAACTGAATCCTATGCAGTTCACTGTGTTTAGATTGCTTTTTTAAGCTCTCATCCAAAAGTCCCCTTTGTCCTGCACAGACATTAAAGGTAGGATTTTGAAAAGCACTTAGCATAACTCCTATTGGAGTTAATGGAAGTTGTTTTTTTATCATTTCAGTCAGCATAGGCAGACGTGGCTATTTGAGTCTTAAACACATACATAACTTGTAAAGTGCTTTGGGATGAAATATGCTAATAGAAGACAGGCCTTTTAGTTTAAAATTGCAGAGTCACTGTTGGTCTCTTGTAAAATATATATTACTACAGAAAATAAGAATCCAGAGATAAATGCAAGTCTACCAACTCTTCCTGTCACTAAGCAGACAAATGTGTTTTTATAGCCTGACCAAGCTCTCATAGAGTTAAATTAAAAATGGATGGGGCACTAAGCAGAGAGCTTTAGATATGACTTTGGCTGGTAATGGGAGCAAGAGCACATCTAAAAGGGCTCTATTTCAAGCAGTCTATGTTTGTGTCAAAAATGGACTAAAGTAGTACTAAGCCTCCTCCTTAGCCCCCATAGCTGGGCTAGATACTGGGAACCCCACACCCTACCAAATACCACAACGCCTAAAGCAACAGAACAGCTGTGGTTGTGCACTCAGCTCAAGAACTGGAATAAAAACTTGCACAGATCCCACCTTGGTAGGGAATATAGCCATGCAGTTACAGGGTTGATTGAAGCCACAGGAGGGTTGTGCCTAATCAACTGACTTGTGATCTTTCACCAATGTAAATCAAGAGTGTCACATCTGAGTACGGAGCTACTTGGGTATAATTGAGCAGAATTCAGTCTTTATACACCCATCTTCTCCACCAGACTCATTAGCTCCTTGGCCAGCAGAGACTCCTCCACCAGGGAGGTGTCTGCATTTGGTCCAAATTGTGTATCCATTCTGTCATTAAACTTTTTAATGGCAGGAGGTTTTTTTGTTTGAGGGAGTTGGGGACAAGGCAGGGGTTGAAAAGGCACTGGTTGGTGGCTGGCTGGCCAAACTGAGTTGTGTTCCTGTTTTTTTATTTTTGTTTTAATGCTAATGTTAAAACATTAAATTGTCAGGGTACCTAAAGCTTTTGTATAGGTGTCTCAGTTATGTATATTAAATAGTCCTCTTCTGATTCTTTAACTTAATCTTCTAAAATTCAGCATGTAAATGTCCATGTTTCATTGGCTCAAGGAAATAGTTCTGTATGTCAGGTGTTCTCAACCTTTTTCTTTTTGAGGTCCCCCCAGTATGCTATAAAAACTCCACAGACCACCTGTGCCACCACAACTGGTTTTCTGCTGGCGTTAGGGGGCTGGCATTAGGGGGAAGGAAGTAGACCAATTGCCTGGACCCCACACCATGGCGGACCCCGCAAAGGTAAGTTGCTCAGGCTTCGATTTCAGCTCCAGGTGGCAGGGCTCAGGGCCCCAGGCTTCATCATAGTCTATGCAGTAGTAAATAAGGATATCAAACAAGTTGCAATTGCCTAGGAACACAATTTATAGGAAGATCAGTGGCAGATATGCATGTCAAGCTTTGTTCAGTAATCTGTAAAGACGACATTCTAAGAGGTTTCAACTGCTGATCACTAGGGACCTGTTTATCAAAATTAAATGTGTTCACTGTGTCCCATTGCATAGTTGAATGGAAGAATTACTTAATGGTTTGCTGTATGTTAATACAACTAAGGGATTAGCTCAATTTACAACGCTTAGGATAAGATTAGAGAACTGGGAAACATACAGATCTGACTAAGCAACCATTGTCACACTCAAATTTGCATGTACCCAAAGGATTTTGAAAGGTTATGTTTCAAGTTTTGATAGCATGTTCTTCTTTCTTTGCCTCTAAACATTAAACTATTTAATACTGGTACAATATATAGAAATGGAATCCGATAAATCACAACTGGTCTCACTGAAAAGTAGCTTCAAGTTCTCTATGTTAAACTTCATCAAAAGTGAGACGTTTCATAAAAATGTCTGTTTATAATTCCCTTATAAAAGGTCTTCAAAATATTCCTGCCTTAGATATTTTCAGTCTAGATATCAAATTCCTCACTTTTTGTTTTTGAAGGGTTTTTTTGTTGAAGAATTTCCACTTTTAAGTCTGTTATTGAGTGTCCAGGGAGATTGAAGTGTTCTCCTACTGACAATTCTTCAACAAAAAACTTCAGAAACAGACTCCAATGAGAAACTGCAGAACTGGAATTAATGTGCAAACTGGACACCATCAAATTAGGCCTGAATAAAGACTGGGAGTGGATGGGTCATTACAAAAACTAATTTCCCCATGCTGATACTCACACCTTCTTATCAACTATTTGAAATGAGCCACCTTGATTACATTGGCCTCATTAGTATTCACCCCTTCTTGTCAACTCTTGAGAATAGCCCACTTCCACCTTAATTGAATTGGCTCCTTAGCACTGACCCCCTACTTGGTAAGGCACTTCCTGTCTTTTCATGTGCTGTATATTTATACCTGCCTCTGTATTTTCCACTCCATGCATCTGATGAAGTGGGTTTTAGCCCACGAAAGCTTATGCCCAAATACATTTGCTAGTCTCTAAAGTGCCACAAGGACTCCTCATTGTTTTTGTGTTGAATATGGTGCCTTAAAAGGAAATAAGAACCAAACTTGGCTCCATGAATATCATTCTCTCATACAAATAATTGTGCTTATTCTGTATTTTTTCTAAATGTGTTCCCCAAAAGAAGAGATTTGATTTTCTACCTGAACATGTCTTTTAAAATGCAAACCAAATGCAGTATGAGTAACCATAAATGCTTGTCAAGTTATCAAATATGACCATTTTCAAAGCTTTCCATAGTAAGACATCTATTGCTTTCTATGGGAAGATATGTATTGGTGAGAAGCAAAGAAATGAGTAAATACTTGATCTGCCAGCTAAGAATGTTTCATTTAATTCTGGTTGTGAATCTCAATCTTTTGCAAAAAATTGATGAAAAAATGGTGTGGGGGAAGGTATTATGACAGCTACTATGTTTTCTTCTTCTTCTTCCATTTTATAACTAGTTTTAGGCCCTTTTGAAAAATGCTATTCCTAGTCTCCAAGTCCCTCTGATTTTTTTTCAGTGCCAAAATCTCTCAGTAAGTCTCAATCTGTCCATGTGAATTTATGAAATCCAGTTTGATAATGCCTGTATTCTTGCATCATCCCTCAAGTTAAGGGCAGAGGGACTGGCACATGGGTGTCTGCCCCTAAACAGGACATTTAAGGACCATCAACAATTGAATAATCTTGCTCTAGCAGGACAATATCTAGGAGTTTACCAACTCACCAGGAAGAAAGGGTTCCAAGCAACAGATCACCTGACTAAGGACTTGAAGTCACTGAGATGATCTGACAAAGGGAATTGCAACTTTATAAAAAGGACTCACTCAAACAAGGGGAGCAGGCCAGGACCAGAAGCAAACAAGGCTGAGAAAAAGAGGAATCCTGGACTCCCTGAACAGACACTGACCAAACCCCAAAGGGCATTTGGAGTGATGAGGAAAGAGAGGCAGAGATTTGCATGCAAGTTTTGTTTTTCCCATAGATCTGTAGATCTCTTGTGCTGCTACATTGGTCTGTGTTTAGAAATTCCTTATCGAGCCTGTGTTACTTGTTTTCACTGTCACAATCCCTGAAGAGGGAAACAGTAAGTCCATAGCTTTGGTGGAACTCTGGGAATGTGTAGTAGTGACCAGGGAGGCTGGAACAACAAGGAGTCTGGTGACACCTTAAAGACTAACAGATTTATTTACAAATAAATATAAATATTTGTAAATAAATCTGTTAGTCTTTAAGGTGCCACTGGACTCCTCGTTTTTGTGGATACAGACTAACATGGCCCCTCTGATAGGGAGGCTTGGGAAATCCAGCTCTTGTTTCAGGGCCTACAAAAGTGAACCACAGATTCCTCAGAGCCAAGTGTGGTGTCCAACACAGAATCTGCACCTGGAGTGAGAGTCTAGGTGCCCAGAGCCAGAGAAATAGTACCTAAACTCTGCCTGGCCCCAACAAGCCAATAGCATGTGGGACATGAGAGTTAGATCCAGCACAGCAGCCTGGTGAGTGTTTACCAGGGACCTCACCCAGGGTTGTAACACTTAAATTCCTAAATTCAATTTTCAAAAGTCACTTAAGCACTTTTGAAAAAACTTTTATCCTAGGTCTCCAACAAATTCCTGTAGGAGTAAGCCAAATGTTTGCAACCCTTTCCCCAACATAAGACTAATAAATTAAGAGTGTTCTTAAAGCAGGTCCTGTATTGAAAGAATTGAAGAGAAATCAGCAGGAGGAGACAAACTGACTTCTTCCTAATTTATACCCATGTGAAAATTTACCTAATTTTGCCAGTGTTGGCTTTCCTCTGTATTCATCCTTTCTCCTCTTCCTTTTTCTCACATAGCTGAGTGTTTCTGAAGAAGGTCTGGGTATGCTTTAAATACCTTCTGACTTTCCGTGGTTTTCAACTCTGCCTTTCTAAACAGTTATTTATTCATCATTCTTTGCCTCCATAGGCTTGGAGCATGGGGTTTACTTGCTCTGCTTTGACTTGTCATGAAAGCTGGTTAAGTTTTCTCCAGCCACACGTTTGACCAAAACAAACAAAAAAAATTTTTAAAGAAAGTGTTTATTTGGGATGGGGGAGGAGGTGGATTGTAGCATAACAAACCCAGAAACTTCCAAATTATCAACCAACCCCACTTGCTGTCTATTTCCTCTCCATTGTAATTCTCTGACAAAGGTGAGTGATTACCTTCTCCTAGCTAGATCTAAAGATATCTTCTTTATCCTCATCCTTTGATGTCTGCTGCCCTTTCATTTCTTCGATGTTGTCACTATTTGGTTTCCATGCCTTTGCTTTCTTTGGGGCTTGGTGTTTGCTCCTTAACAGGGAAAGTGAGGGTAGAAGAGAACTCTACTCCTTGAGCCTGTACTGCTGCTGTGGTTGTGACTAGCTCCAATATCTAACCTTTCATCAGTGTCTGTGATTGTATAACCCTTGTCTGTGCCTGCAGCCTGCATGCGGCTTAGGAGGTGCACAGGTTGCAGGAGTGAAGAGTATGGGGGAGGTATTCGTTAGTCGGTCTGCATGTACATGTTTCGAATGCTAGCTACAGTTGCAGTGCTGCTTTAAATAATTCTCTTAATAAAGAGCCCATTTAGTTTTAGAAACATGGAGTCCTTTCATATTATCCATTATGTAGCACATGAAACATGGTGGCAGCGATCAGTCTAGCAAGCCCCCTAGCCAGGAAGCATAATTAACAGGTAAACAACGCAGCAACTAGAAGCAGAGCATAGAAGAACTCAGACCACAATGAATACTGGATTTCCAGACAAATCCCTTCAGTAATTATGGAAGCAAGAACTGAGTTTGTATACAAAGTTGACCATTAGAGATAAAGATGAAAAATAAGGGTAAAGCCTTTTTACTATCTCATTTGAAGGCAGAAGGGGGTGAGAAGTCAGTGAGATGCTGTTGCCAGGAATAATGCTGGAAACACTGGAACAGTTGCTAAGTGTTTCAATACTGTGACTCCAGACAGAATGAGGCTGTAGATACAGTTTTTGTTTTGTTTTGTTTTTTGCCTGAAACCAAGAAACAGAAGAGGAAATAAATACATTATAGCTGAGAATGCTGGTAACTACGATCCATAACTAGAGACAAGATCATTTGTGGGATATGTGGTTCCAACATATGGGGGAGACAGATCTGTTTCTGACAGTTAACCTTAGAGCAGGGTTCAGAGTGGTAGCTATGTTAGTCTGTATCAGCAAAAAGAACAAGAAGTACTTGTGGCACCTTAGAGACTAACAAATGTATTTGGACATAAGCTTTTGTGAGCTAAAACCCATTTCATCAGATGCATGCAGTGGAAAATACAGTAGGAAGATCTCTCTCTCTCTCTCTCTATATATATATAGATAGATATGGATATATGCAGAGAACATGAAAAAATGGATGTTGCCATAACAACTCTAACATGACTAATCAATTAAGGTGGGCTATTATCACCAGGAGAAAAAAAGCTTTTGTAGTGATAATCAGGATGGCCCATTTCAAGCAGTTGACAAGAAGGTGTGAGTAACAGTAGGGGAAAAATTGGCATGGGGAAATAGTTTTTACTTTTGTAATGACCCATCCACTCCCAGTCTTTATTCAAGCCTAATGCAATGGTGTCCAGTTTGCAAATTAATTCCAGTTCTGCAGTTTCTCATTGGAGTCTGTTTATGATTTTTTTTTGTTGAAGAATTGTAACTTGTGGGTCTGTAATTGAGTGACCAGGGAGGTTGAAGTGTTCTCCAACTGGTTTTTGAATGTTATAGCTTTTGACATCTGATTTCTGTCCATTTATTCTTTTGCATAGAGACTTTGCGATTTGGCCAATGTACATGGCAGAGGGGCATTGCTGGCACATGATGGCATATATCGCATTGGTAAATGTGCAGGTGAACTAGCCTCTGATGGTGTGGCTGATGTGATTAGGTCCTATGATGGTGTCCCTTGAATAGATTTGTGGACAGAGTTGGCAACGGGCTTTGTTGCAAGGATAGGTTCCTGGGTTAGTGTTTTTATTGTGTGGTTTGTGGTTGCTGGTGAGTATTTGCTTCAGGTTGAGGGGCTGTCTGTAAATGAGGACTGGCCTTTCTCCCAAGATCTGTGAGAGTGAGGGATCGTCCTTCAGGATAGATTGTAGATCTTGATGATGCATTGGAGAGGTTTTAGCTGGAGGCTGAAGGTGATGGCTAGCGGCGTTCTGTTACTCTCTTTGTTGGGCCTGTCCTGTAGTAGGTGACTTCTGAGTATTCTTCATACTAACCCACAGAAACCTTCCTACCAACACTACAAAAAGTTTTTTTATTTTTTTCTTTTGAACAAATATCTTGCTTTCCTTACTCTAGTCAAAATTCTTTGACTGACCTACTTATTCTAATAGTTACATTTCTGATGAAATTGTACAGGATTTATGCAGGTCACAAATAGGGCTGGCTCCAGCATTTCTGCTGCCCTAAGCGGCAAAAACAAAAAAAAAAAAGAAGACAAGCAGCTAAATCGTGCCACTTCTTCGGCGGTAGTTTAGCAGTGGGTCCTCCTTCTCTCCCTCCTCGGCGGCAGTTCAAAGAGAAAGAGAGGGAATGAGGGACCCGCCGCTGAATTGCTGCCAAAGACCCGATACCGTGCCGTGCCATGCTGCCCCGATACCAGACTGAATGCTGCCCCTTTGAATTGGGCACGCCAAGCACCTGCTTCTTACGCTGGTGCCTGGAGCCAGCCCTGGTCACAAAGCAGTAAAATAAGTAGAACTGTGAAATGAGATCTGGCTTTTTTAGTGCACTGAAAATCTAATGCTTATGTAGGAGCTACAACAGTGGTGGCTTCAGCAGAACTGTTTGCTTTCTGCGTCATTCAAGGCTCCTGTGAGTAAGCTCTCAGTGGAGTACATTATAGACTTGACCAAAGATGTCTATGTCAGGATCTGCAAGCCCTCTCTGGAGGGAAAATAACTTTTTCACCAGCTGCAACCAGCGGCTTCATTTGGCAAAGTCAGTACTAGCCAGAGAAGCAGGATAGATATGTGAAGTACCAAATGGGACTCTCCAATGCTGTGCCACACATACAAATATAAAATATGCTTGGGAAATATGGAAGGCTTCCTGGTGAGTTTTACATCCTGCACTTATAAAATGCTCCTGAAGGCTGCAGAGTGCTTCTCATAATTTTAGCATAGCTTGTTTAATGTTTTAAGTTTCCTTTTAAACACTGAAGCAAAAAACTGTGCATGTACCCATCTCAAACTTTTAAATCATGCATTACTGTCAGGCTTAATCTTTAGTAGCTGGGCAATACTGTCTGATTTAGAAGTATTAATCCATAGCTGCGCTGTAATGTAGAGACTTAAGTGGGGCTTCCTAAGGGTACTAAATTCACTATAAAATGATAACAAGTCATCTCAGTCAAACTTCTCAACCATGAAGGCTGTCTGGCAGATTCATAAAAAGGCATTGTTGTACACAGAGCAAGGTCTCTGTAGTGTCCAAAAATTACATAAGCTGGTTTTGGTAGGGCTGAGTTAGCAATCCCAGATAGTCCAATAAAATATTAAATATTTGAACAGCTTCTATATAATTTCTTAATATCCTAGGAGGCTTTATCTTCGCTTCTGGATACAAGGAGTCCAGTTCTGAAAAGAAGCTGCATATGCCTACTTCATGTGGCTACCATTTAGGAAAACAGTTTTGTTTTTGTTTTTTCAAAAGATTGACTTGTTTAGGATGTGACCAAATTATAACTCTCTGAAAGCAATCTTTCCTCTCCCTACAATTCCACTTATTGTATTCAGTGATTCAAAAACTGAAAAATGCTTGCTCCTATAACTGAGGATACAGACAAAAATGTATGAAGAATAGACTTTTAAATGCAAGAGTTTTCAGGCTAGGATCAATTTAAGTTAGGGACCAAAGAACAGGCATTCTAGATAGATGTAGGAGCCAGATCTACAAACCATATGACTGCCAGTTAAAACTGATGCAATGTGATGCATGAATGCAAAAATACTGTGCTTTTGAGAGTATCTAACACTGAAATGAATTACTGCTAGGGAGTTTCTATGTGACCTCAAATTGTTTTATGACCATGTTCCAACAGGTTTAAAAAAAAAAAAAACCACGATAAAGGGCCAAACATATCCAGAATAGAAGGACCTGACATAAGAAAGATGCTTTATTTGCAGAAAACTCACTTTATCTTGGAGTTCATTAGGGAAAAATATAGGTGCAGCAAGAGTAGCTGCAGTCAAAACTTCTAGTCACGGGAAGGAAATAAGACTTATTATGAAGCTACTTGAGATCTCCACCTTCAGAAGAAAAGTTAGTAGGCGAAGAAGTAGTCTACTCTCAGAGACAAGCAAGTATTATACAACATATAACTGTAAAAGGAATGGACCAAGAGGAGGCTTAGACCTGTCATTCATAATGGAGAGGAGGTAATTTGGGGGAGTACAAGTATTTGAGGCAGGATGAGGTATTTACATGACCCCTCTGAAAACTAAAGAAAAACATGGCTTCATAATATGATGACTGCCATCTTGGCAAACAGTGGAAGGCCTTCAAAGTGTAAAGCATTAGTCTGTAGGACTTAGCTAGAAGGCCCATCTCTTTAGCTCAAGAGCTACAACGTACACATCTTCTGGACAGACCTCTCCCATTCTATGTTAACACGCTGACCAGCACGTTACATTAACACTGTATATTATGAAGTTGCAGCTTGTAACTCCATAGCTCAAGCAGTTCATTACGCACTTAAAGCAGGATTCAACCTCTTGGTTTGTGAGGGAGGGAGTTAGTACAAAATAGTGTATCCTCAAACGTACAGAACTTATGGAGTGCAGAATGAATTTCTGGAGAACTTACAAGTAAATGTGTTAATCAGTTTGAGTTGCAATGTAAAGGGGTCCTTTAAGAAACTTGGTGTCTGTCAGTCTCTTCTTCCCAAAGGATCTTAACAAGTGCATAATGCAAACACTTTCCATATAATTGCAATGCATTTAAATCTTATGCATAATTGATATTTTAAGAAACTAAGTGGCAGTTAAGCTAAGTTAATTGCTTCTAACATCTAGGCTGAGGTAACTCAAGTGGGGCCATTGTGACATCGAAGGTAATTCAACCAAAACCCTTCCTCTACACCTAACTTGCAAAGTCTGTCGGTTGTAATGAGTTGGTGTGAGGGAGGCTGAACACAAGTCTAGAGTTTTCATTGGTAAATTACTTGAGCCAACAGTCACCGCTCTTTAAAAATTCTGTAGCTCCATGCTAGCTTGGGCATCAGTTCTTGAAAGGTTTCCCAGGGCATGCTGCCTTGGCTCCACTGTGCATTGAGGGAGCACTGCTAGGGGAAAGGAGGCAGGAGTGTAGGGATGGACAATAAGACTGTATTCTCCCTGCCTGCCTTCACTTAGCACTGGTCTCACTAACACAGCCCCTAAAAACATGAGTACATTGTAAAGGAAGGGCCAGATTTGTTCTGCTTTGCATCACAAGAGCAGCGCAAGCTGCTGTAAACCAGCTTAACAGGCTGGTGTGCTCTGACAGCTTTGCACTGCTCTGGTATACCAGTGGGTCCGCCCTTAAATAAAGCACTATTTTAAGACTTATGCTAGGGGCAACATCACTAAGATAATAGAATCATAGCCTGGAAGGGGCCTCGAGAGGTCATCTAATTCAGTCCCCTGCACTCATGGCTGGATTAAGTGTTATCTAGATCATCCCTGACAGGTGTTTATCCAACCTGCTCTTAAAAACCTCCAATGATGGAGATTCCACAACCTCCCTAAGCAATTTATTCCAGTGCTTAACCACCCTGACAGTTAGGAAGTTTTTCCTGATGTCCAGCCTAAACCTCCCTCAAACACTGCCGCAAACAAGGACTATTGCACTGCATGATGGAATAAAGGGGGGGGGGGGTTGACTAACTGGATGTCCTGGTTAACTTCTTGTAGATGTTGCAGCAGAAGGGAGACAGGGAAGAAAATTTGAATGAGGTGTGAGGGTTGGGGAAGGGGGAAAAAGTTTGCAAATTAGGAAGGACTTTCCAACATAAGGGGCAGTGTGAAAGAAAGTGCAGAGACACTTATAGGAGGTGCAGGTAAACGGGGTATCAAAATTAGCCCTATTGATGGGGGATGAGACAATGTCAAAAGAAAAGCTCAGATACAAGAAGGGACTGTTTTGCGAGGCTTTGAAGCAGGGACAAGAAGCTTGATCTTGTTGCATCAGAGTTGAGGAACCAATAGAACAACTGAGTTGATGTGGTCTGGGTCTGGTGCAATGTCCAAAAGGCAGGAGAGTGAAGAACGCTGTATCTTGGGGATTTCTGGGGAACAGATTTAAGAATTTAAGTGTAAGCCCCATGTGAGATTGGGGGAGGTGGAATCAAGAATGTGAAATGGGTTTTGAAGGATTATCTCTTTATCCTCTAGGATGAATGATTTGGGGTTTGAACTCCTCAGTCAATATTCGTAATACTTTCCCAGTTATAAGGTGTGTAATGAAGCAAATGTTTCTTAATAAATTCCCTTCTTTTTGAGGTCTCTTCCCAAGATATTGCTCTGTGTGCTAGGGGATTTCTGTGCTAATTACAGTGAATTTTGTGGTAATTATGTCCTAAATATGTCAGTAGGAGTCTTAGTGCAGTCAACTCCATACAACTGACAATGAGCCTGACTCCAAGTTTTACAAGGTTTGTTCTTTTCATATTAAACTAATATGGGTCTGACTGCACACAAAGGATTCATATGTTTCTCTTGCTTTGCTACTTTAAAAATTATGTAAATGTTATTCAGTTACTTAATCTATCCTTTGCCACACTTTTGCATCTGTAAAATGGAGATAGTTCTTTCCTGCCTCACAGGGGCACTGTGAGGATAAAATCTATTAATTATTATGAGGTGCTCAGATGCTATGGTGATGAGGGCCATAGTACCTAGATAACCCCTAGAAAGTGAATTGAACCTCTTGTGTAAAATGGTGCCAGATTCTGATCTCACAAATTGGGGGTCATAAAATTGAAGCAAATGGAAATATCCAGATGTAAAAAAGTGAGAAGGGAATTGGGCCCATGGTGTGCTGCCTGGTATAGGAGAGTCTATCTAATCTCCTTTGTAGTGCTAGGAAGAGATGCTGCTTCTATTGGGCAGATGGACTTTTGTCCCTTATTTCCACAGTGTTCATGCCCAGCACAGAGGTAATTTCTCTCTGAGATCACAGGAAGAGTGAGACCTTTCAAAAGCTAAAATGCAAACTCAAAATATGTCATTCCAGCTTGTATCACTATCACAGAATCTCTGTTCAAAATTAGGTCGCATAATTTTGGATCTCCATTGTCATTCCCTTACATTTGGTTCCAGTCAAACAATCATCTCTCTAGATTGATCTGAGTTTAGAATGCTAAACTTCATTTTCATAACCTGGATCAGACAAAAGGCATCCCCATCATATGACTAAGTCACTGTTTACATTCCATAGCTCAATCACTGAATAGATCCAAAGAATGAGTTTGATAATCTCTCTCCTACAGCCTAAACACTTAATGAAATCAATGGGAGTTTTGTCAGAGAAGACAATAAGATCAGGTGTGATATTTGCAAATACAGTAGTTAACAGCCAAAGCAAGCAAAGACGAAAAGCTTGACTCCTGATCACCCCCGCACCTCTGTGCTCAGTAAATGAATGTCTGGCTTGCACCGCCATCCTGGGGATTTGCTGATTGCTTGTAAACTTTCCCTTATAGGATCTGAAGGAATGTCGTGCTCACCGAAGTGTAGGACTGATAGCATTTACTTAAGCCAGGTGCTGTATAAGCTCTGCAAATGCACCTCAGTCATTGGGAGCAACACCCTCTGCTATTCTAGTCTTGAACATGGATAGAGCAGACTGCCAGTCACATCAAATTAAAGCAATGTTTTGTATTTTTAGATAAACATACTGTGAAATGAGGTGGAGGCTCCAAATTGTATCAGCTGTGACCAAAAATGAACTTGATGGGGCTACAGGGAGCAAATAGTGCCCAAGCCCTCTATGCCACCAAGATACCTGCATATTACAGATGCTCCCTGGATTATGCAATACCCGATTTATGCAGACCCACACTTATGGAAAAAGTTCCATAAGCTAGAAATAGGAGGTGTGGTTGTGTTTTTGTTGTTGTTATTTGGTTGTTTTTTTGGCGTAATGGTTGGAGATACGTTTCTGACTTACACAAAATTCGAGTTACGCAAGGCATTCTGGAACAAAATGCTTTCGTAAGTCAGGGAGTGTCTGTATATAGGGACTATGAAGGCACAAGTGTGGTCAATCTACCACATTCTCAATCCCCCGCAAAATACAAGCCTTTGCACCATGGTATGCCCTGCCATCATGTTTAGTGTTTTCTCTTCATCCTTTACATCAGCCTGTATAGCATAATCAGAGCACTTGGAAGAGACTGTGCCCCCTGAACCTCTCTTTTGTTGCTCTTCCTGGGGAAATGTGGGGGATGGGTATTTCTGATGTGCAATAATCCTACATTTCTTGTACAACTTTAAAGGTATGTGGAATATGGAGAATTTTTTCATTTTTAATCCTACTCGACCAATATTTCTTTGTTAACAAAACCCCAATCCTGCAAACACTTAGACCCATGAGTAGTCCTGTTGATTTCTGAGACTGCTAAATTATGGGAAGTTATGTCCAAAAGTTTCTAGAATTCAGGTGTTGGCCTCAAGAAGAGAACATACCATATGAAAGATCTTTTGTCAGCACCCATATACTAGTCAGTGCATGGTTTCTATAGGTTCGGTTCAGAGCATGGTATGATAATTATAAAGCAGGTTAACTGCATCATGTGTGCACAGCAGAGTCTTCCCTATATGTAGTTCAGGGAAAGTGACATTATACATGTCAGATGTTTTGAACTGTCATGCTGTAGCAGTCTTCCCTCCTTCTGTTACTGGTAAACAAAATATAACACTATCACAAAAATGAAGGCGTTCTTCTCAGCTATGGCAAATGTATAGGGTTAATAAACACTTGGTGCTGGCTGAAGAATTGTCCTGTAACTTTCTATATTTTACAAAAAATTGACCTTTAAATCTTCAACCAGCTCTACACGAATGTATGGCTTCCTATAAATTGCAAATATAAACCATAAGAAATAGCATCAATAACATTAACACACACCTTCATGCAGGCAGGGGCGGCTCTAGGTATTTTGCTGCCCCAAGCATGGCAGGCAGGCTGCCTTTGGCGGCTTGCCTGCGGGAGGTCCCCAATCCCGCGAATTCGGCGGCAGTCTGCGAGAGGTCCGCCGAAGCTGCGGGACCAGCGGACCCTCCGCAGGCAAGCCGCGCTTAGCGTGCTGGTGCCTGGAGCCGCTCCTGCATGCAGAGCAGTTGACTTCTGATATTCATACCTGAATGGTGGAAGTGATAGGTTTTATATATACATATATATATATATACACATAATGTAGTGCCTTTCACTTAAATCAATCACTGTTTAATATGATCTTTCATTTTAACTTGATCAAATACTTGAGACCTAAAAACTCCATGGCCCACCTGTGCCACAATAAGTGTTTTTCTGCATATAAAAGCCAGGACTGGAGCTGGGGGTAGGAAGCTGAGCAACTGCCTGGGGCTCCAACCACAGGGCCTCCGAGAAGCTAAATTGCTCAGGGTTCGGCTTCAGCCCCAGGTAGTGGGGCTCAAAGTCCTGGATTTAAACCCTGTGTGGCAGGGCTTTGGCTTTCTGCCCTGGGCTCCAGTGAGTCTAATGCCAGCCCTGCTTGGCAGCCCCCCTGACATCTGCTTATAGCTTCCTCAGGGAGTCCCAGACCTCTGGTTAAAACTGCTGGTGTAGACAGTTGTGGGTTTGGTTTTTTTGTGGGGGGAGATTGGGAGAGAGGACGGAGATTGTGAGTAATTCACTTAAGAAAGGTATGAGAGTCTGAAAGCACACCAATTCTGGCAAAAAATTGAAATGCTTCCAAGCCCCAGTGTCTCAACCTGACTTGATGTAATTAATATCCCTGTCACGTGACAGGTGGGAATGTGTGGCTGTATAGCCACAGACTCCCTTAGCTACTATAATGAAATGTAGTGCTGAAAATACTTCAGTGATTTTAGAAAGAAGCCATTTAAGGTTTAACTTTCACTGCTGCTGTTTCGGTGTATGCAAACTGAGTCATACTGTGTGCACCAGTGGAAAAAAATCCCTTAATAAAATCTAAAATCCCTTAATAAACCTGACTTTACTCTTATTCTCTTCAAATGAAAAGTTCAGCTAATACATGGAATATTAATTCCAGCTGGAATAAGTACAAACCACTGGAAGGAAAAAAATCTTGGTTTCAGAAAATCTGGGAAGTACTGGTGATGAGGGAAGGAAAAACTTGCCTAGCCAAAAAGCCTAACACTGGGAAAGATTTTGAAATGTTTGCTTTTCCTTGGATGCACAGATAACTCCAGTAGCCAAACCTACAGTAATGCTAATCTGGACTGATTAATGGTAAATAATAGGTATTGGCCCTGACTGATGCATCACATTAGTTATAGTGTTCCAATTCAGACTTCAGGGCAGTTTAATTCTAGCTTACACTGGAATAACAAAGATCAAAGTCAGGCTCATATTTTTAAGTGAATTACCATCTTACAATAGTTTTAGAGAGATGGAAAAAACAAAAAAAAGTTGGATAGTCGTACTGTCATAAATATTTTAAGCTCTAACAAGTGCTATACAATCGGTGAGGTGTGTGCTAGTGATTGAAAGGACAACAAACAGCCTTTTATTCTAGTCAAAGTGATAAGAACAGGAACAACTCTAAAGCATTGTACCATAAGCACATCGCTGGAATGTATTGTTTTAGCAAAATGTTTTTATTGTAAAATTACTACTTAGGCAGCACAGATGATGGTTATTTGTCTTCATTGCCCGAAGTTTTTGAGAGACTTAATATAATTAATGTAGAAAATGTGATTGTACTTCATGTTTGTCCGTAGTAATTCTATAAATCTCTTATGTCTGTGTTCTTGTAGCCACTTGGGTACTGAAGTAGCTGAAATGAGAAAAAGGCAGCAGTCACAAAATGAAGGAACATCTGCTGTGTCTCAAGCGCCTGGAAACCAAAGGCCCAACAACACATGTTGCTTTTGTTGGTGCTGTTGTTGCAGCTGCTCATGGTATGTCCCGTAGTGTACTTGGTATCATATCCAACACAGGTAAACAATGAGAGTGAAAACTGCCAGTTGCTGGGAATGTATCGAGTTCTCTGAAAGTCACACTGCTGAAAGTCAGACTTTATTTTTCTACATACGAATGTTATTAAATAATTCTTTCTGCTCTTTCTGGACCTCTTGTGTTACAGATAAGGGAGTAGGCATTGAAAATACTTTAATTTTGCCCCCTTTTCAAAGTTACTATGATAAAATGAGGAAGTAGGTGTAAAACTCAGATGGACAGATTATCTTGAAAAATGTCTTAATTTTACATTTAAGACACTCTTGTTTCAGTTTGTATTTTTTAGTATTTACATTGTTCATTCTAAACTATAAGAAATGTTTCAAAACACATTATCTTTGCATTCATTGGGAAGTAAATGGACAGAAATGGGAATTATATAGTGCTGTAGCAATTTAGTTGCTGAATTAATAAACTGTTAACTAAATTCTCTAGTCTGAGAGCATTAAAAAATAGATTTCCACTGTGATCTTTCAAATAGCAAAAAGCACTATTTTAGCAGGGAAAGTTGTTGCTACTCAGTTATTCTTAAAGGAAGAGTTGGATTGGGGAGTTTGAAGCTTAAATCTATGAACTTCTGTTTCAAAATAACTTCAGTTAATCATTTTGCTGAGCTATATCTGAGCTATATCTCTAAGGTGTCTACTTAGAATATAGAAGGCTCCAATTTATATAGACCTTAACTTTACACAAATGGCTAGTCCTAATGAAGCATAAAGCTACTCTCAGAATTGCTCAGGGGCCTATGCAAAGATGTAATCACCTGAGTCTTTTTGGAGTGGCCATTCTGTGTACATCTCTCCTATTTTACACTTAAGTCAGCCATTTGCTCCTTTTCCTGCATCTAAAAATGCACATCAGAGGGTACCAAATATCACAATGGAACAGCCTATTCTGAACCTCTTCCCTACCACATCCTCCTCTTTGCCACAGGAGCAGGAACAGAATGGCACAAACTTCCAGCTCTCACAGAGCCAGAGGATCCAGGGGAACAAGAAAGAGTGAGTGAGGACATGGTATTAGAAAGCTATCCTGCTTCTTGCTGTATGCTCACTCCATATAACACAGAGAGTCTGAAAGGGTCTTACATGTGAAGACAAGCACTGTGCTGCCTCTGCTCTCCTCTGGCCTGTATAAAGGGTATGCGGGGCCATAAGTATCAACTTTACTTATGGATCTTTATAGGCTGCACTGGGATAGATATTTGAATAATCAGTTCTCCTCACACATTCTTAGAGCTTTGTTTCCCTTGGAGAGCCTCCAGGGTAGTATGCAGTTCCCATACATTTGAAAAGCTTGTGCATATTCAATGTAGATATGATCTATCATTGCATTACAATGTTGGGTGTACTCTCAACTGCTTTTGTAGAAGTGTTTATTGCTGATCATATCCTGACTTTTTTTTCTTAATGTGGACTTGATTGTGCATGAAGAACCCTGTCTGGGTAAGCCTATTTTCTATCTTAAAAGTAAAGTCTAACAGGCTAGCTTGAGAGATGTAGTGGAAATGCCATTGCTTGTGACTCTTAAAACTAACCTTGACAATATTTGGAAAATATAATGGTGAAAATAAATCCTGCACGGGCAGAATGATGACCTAATGGGTTTCCCACCTCTAACTTCTGAATCTGTGATTAAAACCCAAAGAAGGCACGCGCGGGGTGGAATGGATTGAGGGGGAGTCATTTCTGAAAGGCAATTTTGGCTCTTTTAGAGCTTTAGTCAAAATGAAATATTTGTCTTGGTGCGGAATTTGTCTTGTGAGCTTGTTTATGGCTACAAGGAACCAGCATGCTACTTCATTTCCCTCATTCACTTTCTCTAATAGCTTTTATATACATTAAAAAACCTACATGAGAAGCCGGACTTGCTGATTATTCTTGCAGGCAAGAAATTCTCTGGAGCCATATTATGCAGGAAGTCATATTAGATTATCATAAAAGACTATGCTGGCCTTAAATGTACCCAGGCTCTCCCCAGTTCCATCAGTCCTTCTGTCTGGAGTATTATGAATCTCACCAGATGTCTTTATGGAGATGTTGTTGGCTATTTCCAGCTCTGCCAGCAACCTATGTGACGTTAGACAATTCAGATCACTTGCCCTCTCTGTGCCTCATTCTCCTTGCTATTAAAAAATAAATATAATACTTGCCCACCTCAGAGCATGGCTTGCGCAGCTTATAATGAATGCTTTCACTTTTGTCAATAACAAGGCTGTATCTGTTCAAGGTGCTAGTTCATTAGCTGACAGCTCTGGACAAGTCACTACAGTTCTAAAAATATCCTAGCGAGTCATGTGATATTTCAGTTTTCTTTCATTCCACCCAGTGTTAAAGTCAAATGAGGATTAAGACTCTGTTTACATAGCAACTTAGTCAAATACCCACACCTTTGTTTGTGGATATAATATCTTTCCTAACAGAGAACTTGTTAGCAGCATTAGATCTTTATTCAGAAAGCTATCCTGTGTCCCTTATGAGAATGATTAGGTATGTTGGGGGTTATATTTTTTAAACTATGTATTTTTTAAATAAGTATCATCTGTTAATTTTGGAAGCTATCGCCAATAGCACTGGAAGCCTACTGACAGTAAGCATTAGCAGTTTAGAAGGACAAAATAGTGCTGGTCATAGGGGCAGGAACTAGAGGTGCAGGGGGTGCTGCAGCTCTGCTCATGGCCCCGCCCAGGGCTCCACTCTCAGCTGCTGGCCCCCTGCCTGGGGCTCCACTTCCAGCTGCCAGCCCCATGCCACCCCCAGCTGTGGCCCCAACTTTAGCCCCCTTGCCCTGTCCGCATTCCCTCCCTCCCCTGTAGCCATGGCCCCACTCTCGGCCCCAGCTCGGGGGGAGGTGCATGGACAGGGGTAAAGGGGAGCATGAGGTAAAAAGTTTGAGGACCACTGCCTTACAGTTACCTGACTTGCTTCTCCACTACTATAAAAAGTGTTCCAGCGCTATTGGTGTGGTTCATCAATGCCGGCTGTTACAGGGAGAGGTAGGAGAGAAACTGTCCCTTTCCATTAACCATTTCACTACAGATAAAAACACATTCCTAGAGTGCAAGACTAGACTGGACCATTGTGATCATCTAGTTTCACTTCCTGTGCAGCACAGGCCATAGAATTTCCCCAAAATAATTCCTCTTGAAGTAGAGCATCTCTTTTTTTTTATTTTTTAAAATCAAATCTTGAATTGAAAATTGCCAGTGATAGAGAATCCACCACAACCCTTGGTAAATAGTTCCAATGATTAATTATTCTCACTGTTTAAAATGTGTGCTTTATATCCAGTCTGAATTTGTCTAGCTTCAACTTCCAGCCATTGGATAGTATTATAGCTGTTTCTGCTAGATTGAAGAGCCCATCATTAAACATCTATACCCCATGTAGGTATTTGTAGACTGTAACCAAGTCACCCCTTACATCCATGAGTCTATCACTGTGAGGTATGTTTTCTAATCATTTAAGCATTCTCAGGGCTCTTCTCAGGACCTTCTCTAACTTACCAACATTCTTCAGTTGTGCACACCAGAAATGGACACAGTATTCCAGCAGCAGTAGCACCAGTGCCCAATAGAGGTAAAGTAACCTCTCTGCTTCTACTTGGAATTCCCCTGTTTATGCATCCAAGGATTGCATTAGCCCTTTTGGCCTCAGTGTCTCACTGAGCTCATGAACAACTGATTTATCCAGTATGACCCCCAAGTCTCGTTCAGTCACTCTTTTATCCCCATCATGTAAGTATGGTCTATGTTCTTTGATCCTAGATGGATATATTTACAGTTAGCCATATTCAAATGTGTAGTTTTCTTACTTAGGGGGAAGGGATAGCTCAGTGGTTTGAGCATTGGCCTGCTAAACTCAGGGTTGTGAATTCAATCCTTGAGGGGGGCCACTTTGGGATCTGGAGCAAAAATTGGTCCTGCTGGTGAAGGCAGGGGGCTGGACTCAATGACCTTTCAAAGTCCCTTGCAGACTGGTATTTCTCCAATTATTACCTTATAAGAGCTTACCAGGCAATCCAGATCACTCTGTGTCAGTGACCTGTCCTCTTAATTATTTACCACTCCCAATTTGTATGTCATCTGCAATCTTTATCAATGGTGATTTTATGTATTCTTCCAGGTCACTGATAAAAATGTTAAATAGTGCAGGGCCAAGAACTGATCCCTGCAGGATCCCACTAAAAGTAAACCCACTTGATTAGGATTCCCCATTTACAATTAAATTTTGAGGTCTATCAGTTAGCCAATTTTTAAAGTATTTAACATGTGCCATGTTAATTTTGTATTTGTTTAAATTTTTAAATAAAAATGTGCAGTACCAAATCAAATGCCTTACAGAAGTCTAAGTATATTTATCAACTGAACTTGTAATTTCATAAAAAAAAATACCAAGTTAGTTTGACAAGATCTATTTCATATAAATCAATGCTGAATGGCATCACCTCTATTACCATCATTTACTCTATTAATCGAGTCCCATATCAGCCACTCCATTATCTTACCCAGGATCAATGTCAGACTGACAAGCCTATAATTACAGGGTCATCTCATTTACCCTTCATAATAGAGGTGCAACATTTAGTTTTTTTCTAGTCTTTTGGAATTTCCCCAGTGTTCCAAGATTTATTGAAAATCAACATTAACAGTCCAGTGAGAGCCTCAGCCAACTCTTTTTAAAACTCTTGGATGCAAATTACCTAGATGTGATTATTTAAAAATGTCTAACATTAGTAGCTGCTGTTTAACACCCTCCAGAGTTACTATTGGAATGGAAAGAGTCTTATCATATGACATGGCTACATCATCTGTTTTCCCCCCAAATACTCAACAGAAATATTTATTGAACAGTTCTGCCTTTTCTGTATTATTATTGATAATTCTACCATTTCCATCTAGCAATGGACCAGTACAGTTGTTAGGATTATTTCAGTTTCACAATATACTTTAAAAAACTCCTTCTTGTTGTCATTAATTCTGCTGGCCATCAACTTTTCCTTAAACACAGCAAAGAATCCTGTGGCACCTTATAGACTAACAGACATATTGGAGCATGAGCTTTCGTGGGTGAATACATGCATGCATCCATCGAAGTGAGTATTCACCCACAAAAACTCATGCTCCAATATGTCTGTTAGTCTATAAGGTGCCACAGGACTCTTTGCGGCATTTACAGATCCAGATTAACACGGCTACCCCTCTGATACTCAACTTCTTGTATCTCTTTGATTCCCATATCAGTTTTCTACAATTCCTGCCTTCTGATTTACATTCTTTATCAACTTCCCCTTTCATCCATTTGTTATGGAAATATACACATTATTTGGTTGGTTGCTTGATCACTACATTTGCTTCCCCTCTAAACCAGTTAGGTGTTTTTAACCAGTATGACCTTCTTTCTTGAGTGTGGAATTATAGCTTTTGGGGCATCTAGTAAAGTGTTCTTGAACTATTCCCAATTATCACTCACATTTTTATGGTTTAAATTCTTCCTCTACATTGATTTATCTCATAATTCATGTTATCTTTGTGAAATTGGTCATTTTAAAGTCCCAAATGTATATAATTGGTTTGGACTTTGTTCTGTTTGCATATTAGAAATGTATTCAAATTATGATCACTTGTACCTAAACTACCATTAATGTTTAGTTCTGTAATCAATTTCTCTTTCTCTGTCAAGACAAGGTCTAATATAGGTGTGTAAGCAGGCTGTTATCCTGTTCCCTTGGGTGATTTGGTGGTCTGTAACAGACACCAATTACTACCCCATCTTGTGCTTTATCTGTTAGGAAATTGATCCGTAAGCATTCGAGATCATTTTCTTCTGAGTTAGCAGTGACTTGAAAAAAGACGGTTATTCACCTTTGTAACTGTTGTTCTTCGAGATGTGTTGCTCATATCCATTCCAGTTAGGTGTGTGCGCACTGCGTGCACGTTCGTCGGAGAAACTTTTACCCTAGCAACACTCGGTGGGTCGGCTGGGCGCCCCCTGGAGTGGCGCCGTTATGGCGCCAGATATATACCCCAGCCGACCTGGCCATCCTTCAGTTCCTTCTTGCCGGCTACTCCGACAGTGGGGAAGGAGGGTGGGTTTGGAATGGATATGAGCAACACATCTCGAAGAACAACAGTTACAAAGGTGAGTAACCGTCTTTTCTTCTTCGAGTGATTGCTCATATGCATTCCAGTTAGGTGATTCCCAAGCCTTACCTAGGCGGAGAGGTCAGAATGAGATGTGGCAGTATGCAGAACCGCTGCCCCAAAGGCTGCATCATCTCTAGATTATTCGACCAGCGTGTAGTGCGAGGTGAAGGTGTGGACCGATGACCAGGTCGCTGCACGGCATATCTCCTGGATAGGCACGCGCCAGGAAGGCGGCTGATGACGCTTGAGCTCTAGTAGAGTGCGCTGTGAGGTGGCCCGAAGGGACATGAGCTAGGTCATAGCATGTGCGGATGCATGCAGTCACCCAGGAGGAAATTCTCTGGGAGGAGACTGGCAGACCTTTCATCCGTTCCGCGACCGCCACAAACAGTTGGGGAGACTTTCGGAACGGCTTTGTTCGCTCAATATAGAAAGTGAGTGCTCTGCGTACATCTAAGGAGTGTAGCTGCTGCTCCCGCTGAGAAGAGTGGGGCTTCGGAAAGAAGACCGGGAGGAAGATGTCCTGGTTGGTATGGAAGGCAGACACAACCTTAGGGAGGAACGCTGGATGAGGGTGCAGCTGTACCTTGTCTTTATGAAAAACAGTGTAGGGCGGGTCCACCGTGAGTGCTCTCAGCTCAGAGACCCGCCTGGCCGATGTAATGGCCACCAGGAAGACTGTTTTCCATGATAGGTACAGGAGTGAGCAAGTCGCTAGCGGCTCAAAGGGTGGGAGCATTAGTCTGTTTAGGACCAAATTGAGATCCCAGGTAGGGGCAGGGCGACTTACGGGGGGATAGAGACACTCTAGACCCTTAATGAACCGAGAGACCAGGGGGTGGAAGAACACGAAGTGTCCCCCCTCACCTGGCCAGACGTGGATATAGCCGCTAAGTGCACCTTCAGAGAGGATGTCGCCAGGCCCTGTTGCTTAAGGTACCAGAGGTAGTCTAGGACCGTGGGAATCGAGGCCTCCGAAGAAGTAACACCTTGAGTGGCGCACCAGCAAGAGAAGCATTTCCCCTTTGCCAAATACGTGGAGCAGGTGGAAGGCTTCCTGCTGCTGAGGAGAATATGCTGAACTGGAGCGGAACAGCGCAACTCCGCTGTGTTTAGCCATGCAGGAGCCACGCCGTGAGGTGGAGGGCTCGCAGGTCTGGGTGACGAAGCCTGCCGTGGTCTTGCTTGATCAGGTCTGGGAGGAGAGGGAGGAGAACTGGGGTGTCCATGGACCGATCTAGCAGGGTGGTGTACCAGTGCTGTCTGGGCCATGCAGGCTCGATCAGGATCAGATGTGCTTTGTCCCTGCGGAGCTTTAACAGGACCTTGTGCACCAGGGGAAATGGAGGGAAGGCATACAGCAGGTGGTGCCTCCACGACAGGAGGAATGCATCTGTGATCGACCCCGGAGAGAGACCCTGAAAGGAGCAGAACTCCTGGCACTTCCTGTTCGAGCGGGAGGCAAACAGGTCTATGAGGGGAAACCCCCACCTCTGGAAGATCGAATGGATGATGTCCGGTCTTATTGACCACTCGTGACATAGAAAGGACCGGCTGAGCCGATCCGCCAGAGCATTCCAGACCCCCGGAAGAAAGGACGCCACTAGGTCTGTCGAGTGGGCTATACAAAAGTCCCAGAGTCGAATGGCCTCTTGACACAGGGGAGACGAGCGGGTCCCCCCTGTTTGTTGATGTAGTACATGGCCGTTGTATTGTCCGTGAATACTGAAACACAACGGCCGTGAAGATGTTGCTGGAACGCCTGGCACGCAAGGCGGACTGCTCTCAACTCCCAGACGTTTATGTGGAGTGTCAGCTCCTGGGACAACCAAAGGCCCTGGGTACGCAGGTGACCTAGATGGGTCCCCCCAACCAAGGGATGACGCATCTGTCGTTAAGGTCATCGACGGTGGCTGAGGATGGAACGGCATCCCTGCGCATACCAGGGATGGAGTTAGCCACCAGTCGAGGGAGTGGAGAGGGCTGGGGGGAACTGTCACCAGGACGTCTATAGGGTCCCTACCCAGGCGGGAGACCGAATGGAGCCACATTTGAAAGGGTCTTATGCGGAGTCTGGCATACTTGGTCACATAAGTACATGCGGCCATATGCCCCAGGAGGCCGAGGCAGGTGCGAGCTGAGGTGATTGGGGAGGCTTGTAAACCTCGTATGATCGATACGATCGCTTGGAAGCAGGGCTGAGGCAAGTAGGCTCTGGCTTGAGTGGAGTCCAGCGTTGCCCCTATGAAGTCCAGCCTTTGTGTGGGGACCAGGGTGGATTTCTCGGTGTTGAGGAGTAGGCCCAACCGGGAGAACAGGTCCATGATTATACCGACATGCTGCCGGACCTGAGATTGAGAGGTCCCCTTGATGAGCCAGTCATCCAGATACAGGAGCACATGTATCTGTTGCCGGCGGAGATGGGCGGTGATGATGGCCATGCACTTCGGCCATGCACTTCATGAACACCCTCGGAGCCGTGGAGAGGCCGAAGGGGAGGACTGTGAATTGGAAGTGCTGGTGGTTGGCCATAAAGCGAAGGTACTTCCTGTGTGGTGGGAAGATGGCAATATGGAAGTACGCATCCTTCATGTCGAGGGCGGCATACCAGTCTCCAGGATCCAGGGATCGGATAATTGTTCCCAGGGAGACCATGCGGAACTTCAACTTGAGCATCCATTTGTTGAGTCTGCGCCCGTCTAGGATAGGTCTGAGGCCTCCCTTGGACTTGGGAATCAGAAAATAGCGGGAGTAAAACCCCTTTCCCCTCTCGTCTAAAGGTACCTCCTCTATAGCTCCCGCAGCGAGGAGAGATTGGACCTCCTGCAGGAGGACTTGCTCGTGAGAAGGGTCCCTGAAGAGGGACCGGGAAGGGGGGCAGGAGGGCGGTGATGAAGCAAATTGGAGGTGGTATCCTTGCTTCACTGTGCGCAGAACCCAAAGGTCCAATGTCAACTGGGACCCCGCCGGGAGGAAGTAGGAGAGACGGTTGGAGAATGGAGGGAAAGGATCCTGTCCTGAGACTTGTACGCCGTCCCCGGGCGCACCTTCAAAAGTTGGACTTAGGGCCTGGTGGTGCCTTAGAGGGCCCGTGGTTTTGGCCCCCCTGGGGACCGGACTGGCATCTGCGGCCACCCCGCCCATGCCTTCTACTGAGGTCCTGCCTCTGCCGAGGTGTAAAGTACGGGCGGTGTGTTTTGGGGTCTGAAGGGTCTACGCTGGGTTACGGGGGTATGCATTCCCAACGAGCGCATGATGACTCTATTATCCTTCAGGCTCTGCAGCCTGGGATCAGTCTTCTCCGAGAACAAACCCTTGCCATCAAAGGGTAGGTCCTGGATGGTGTACTGCAGCGCAGGAGGCAGGTTAGAGACCTGGAGCCAGGAGATATGCCTCATGGTGATGCCCGAGGCCAAAGTTCTGGCCACTGAGTCGGCCACACCTAGGGAGGCCTGGAGAGAGGTCTTGGCCACTTTCTTTCCTTCCTCCAGGAACGCGTTAAATTCCTGGCGTGAGTCAGGGGGTAGCAGCTCGGTGAACCTACCCACTTCTGCCCAAGTGTTATAATTGTATCGGCTCAGTAGAGCCTGTTGGTTGGCCACTCGGAGCTGTAGGGCCCCCACTGAGTACACCTTACGACCCAGGAGATCCATCCGTCTAGCCTCTTTGGACTTTGGGGCCGGTGCCTGCTGGCCATGTCGCTCCCTTTCGTTGACCGACTGGACAACTAAGGAGGAGGGAGGAGGATGGATGTACAAGTACTCATACCCCCGAGAGGGTACCATGTACTTTCTCTCAACTCCCTTTGCCGTTGGTGAAATGGAGGCTGGAGACTGCCAGAGGATATCGGCAGTGGCCTGGATAGTTTTAACGAATGGCAGTGCGACCTGGGTGGGAGCATCAGCGGTGAGGATGCTCACTACGGGGTCCTCGACTTCCGGGACTTCCTCCACTGGGAGGTTGATATTGAGGGCCACCCTGCGAAGGAGGTCCTGATGGGCCCTGAGGTCTATCGGCGGGGGCCCTGATGATGAGGTCCCTGCCACAGCCTCATCCGGTGAGGAAGAGGAGGATACCCCAGGAATGAGAGGGTCCTGGACGGCCTCCTGCTCCTGGGACGGTTCCTGCTCCAGCTGCCCTGGGGAGTCCGGAGTATGTGGCGCGTGCTCTTCCAACTCAACCACGGGGAGGCAGGAAATGGTGGCCTCTGGTGCCCGATGTTCTGAGGCAGCAGAGCGGGTCTGGACTAGGGGAGCACCTTGGGCTTGGTGGGACGTCCAGGGTGTCCAGAAGGACCACTGTTGAGGTCCTATGTCTTGCGGTCGAGAGTACTGGAAAACTCCCATAGGTACCTCCGTATCCCGGTCCCGGTCGTAATAGCTGTCCACCTGGGAGGATACGGACATGTGTCTGGACGGCCATGGTGGAGCAGAAAAGCCTGGAGCCGAAGTCCCGATGGATCTCGCACCCCTCGATCGTGGGGACCGGTGCCGGTACACAGAGCAGTACCGAGAGTGAGACCGGGACCTGCGACCGGACCGGTGCTGGGAGGTCGACCGGGATCTCGAGTCTCTACGCCTTTACCTGCTCCAGGAGGTACAGTGCCTGGGACGGTGCCGGGAACTGGAGCGGTACCACGAGTAGCGGGTTGGGGAGCAAGAGACTGATCGGTGCCGAGAGTCCGACGGGTGCCGAGAGTCCGACCAGTGCCGTGGTGAGGAATGGTGCCAGGACTGGGAGCGACGTCGAGAGCGGGAGCGACGTCTCGACTCAGAGCGCCTGCGGGATCATGATCTTGAGCGGTGCTGGTCCACTACGCTGACAGATGGTGATCTGGTCAGGGTCGGCTTGCCCATGGACTGCAATACCCGCACCGGCGGTGCCGGGGGTAGGGGCGGTGCCGCCTCGGTGATGGCAATCAAGTCCCTCGCCGCAGAGAAAGTCTCCGGGGTAGACGGCAAAGCGAGCTCTACCACGGCCGGTGCCGGGGAGCTGTCATGTGCCAGACTAAACGGCCCTCGTGGGGCTAGAGTCGATGGTACCGGTTTCGGCTGCGCCATGGCAGGTATTGGTGCCGGGCGGTCAGACCTAGGCGCAGTCTCTGGCTGCAACGCAGGTGTTGCCATCTGACCCTTCACCGTCTTCGACCTCGGGGAGAGGGAGCGGCGCGGAGTCGATTTCGGTGCCGGCGGTGGCCGGTGCCGGGAATCCTTAGGCGTACCGGTGACGCCTGGTGCCGTAGGGGTGCCTCTGCTCACCGACTAGCTCGTCTCGGTGCTGAGGGCGACGGTGTCAGGGCCGCTTCCATTAGGAGTTTCTTTAACCTAATGTCCCGCTCCTTTTTAGTTCTCGGCTTAAAAGCCTTGCAAATTGGGCACTTAGCCGATAAGTGCGATTCCCGTAGGCACTTCAAACAGGAGTCGTGGGGATCTCCTGTTGGCATCGGCCTATGACAGGCCGAGCGCTGCTTGAAACCTGGTGAGCCAGGCATGAGCTCCGGCACCGGGTGCGGGGAAGGGGCTACTCCCCGAACCCCGCAACACTTACTAACTAACAACTATAACTATGAACTATAACTAAATCTAACGAACTATATATATACAATAACAGTTAACTATACTACGAATACAACTATAAGAGACTGCGAGTAGCTAGGGAAGGTGGAGGTCAGCTAAGCCGCACTCCACTCTTCCAACGACCGACACAGGCGGTAAGAAGGAACTGAAGGGTGGCCGGGTCGGCTGGGGTATATATCCGGTGCCATAATGGCGCCACTCCAGGAGGTGCCCAGCCGACCCGCCAAGTGTTGCTAGGGTAAAAGTTTCTCCAACGAACGTGCACGCGGTGCGCACACACCTAACTGGAATGCATATGAGCAATCACTCGAAGAAGAATAGATAATGCCACTTTTGACATAGTGTCACTCCTCCTCCCCTTTTTTCCCACTTGATCCTTACTAAAGAGAGAGGAGGTATAGCTCAGTGGATTGCGCATTGGCCTGCTAAACCCAGGGTTGTGAATTCAATCCTTAAGGGGAGCATGTAGGGATCTGGGGCAAAAATGTGTCTGGTGATTGATCCTGCTTTGAGCAGGGGTTTGGATTAGATGACTTCCTGAGGTCCCTTCCAACCCTGATATTCTATGAAAGAGGTTAAAATCAATGGCTATAACATTCTAGTCCCATGACTCATCCATTTAGGTTTTGGTGATACTACCTAGATCAAAGTTATGTTCATAAATGAGCAATTCCAATTCCTCTTGTTTGCTATCCAGGCTTCTAGCACTGGTGTGAACATGATTAAAGAATTTCTTCTCTTCATGTCCTTTGGTTCCTTGATTAATTTTGTTCTCAAATCTCATTTTTGTGCTAATTGAGAGCTCATATCTTCCTGCCTTTTACGATCCCCTTTTGTTGTTAATTTAATGCCCTCCTGACTGCTCTAGCCAGCCTGTCCCTGAGGAGATTGGTCCCCATTCTATGGGGAGAGGGGACTGTATAGTTTGGATGGCCTCCTCCTCAGCAGGAGGGGGAACCAATGTTCCACAAAACCAAAACTCTCCACCCTACACCAGTTAGCTAACCAGTGTTCACTTCCAGAATCTTCTGCCTTCCATCTTCATTCACTCACAAGACAGGAAGGATCTCCCTGGAGTTTGTTTGTATATGATTTTTCTTCAGCACCCTTCCCTGAAGTCATCTGTTGTCTGAGACCTATCCCGTGATGTACTCTCATTAGTGCTGATAGGAACCATCACAAATGGATCCTTTCCCATCAACTTCAAAAGCTCATCCAATCTTAGAGAGAGATCTTGTGTCTTGGCTCCAGGAAAAGAGCACATCATCCTAGGGCATGCCTGTCTCTTGCAGAATGTTCATTTGATTCTTCTTAATATAGAATCCCCAGCAAGGATTGTCTGTCTTCTTGGATAGTTAAAGATTCTTTGCAGGCAAACTTGCTGTGTTGTCAAATGTACAGTATCTAGAATGTCTTAATACTCTATGGAATGGTGGTAGCGCCGCAAGAAACCTGGAGAACCAGAAATGAAAGGCTTAGCCAATATAAACCACTTCATTTGTTTTGACTGGCCCTAGAGATGCAAAACTTACAACAAGTAAAGACTGAAGATGATTAACTTACCATGTTAGGAGATTAACTTTTTTCGGTGTTGCCTCCACACTCTGGGAACTGCATGCCTAGCTCTAATACTAACTAATCATTTTTAGCTATAGTTGGCAGTTAGGGGATTGGAGCCTTATATGCCAATAAATACACATACTCTTTACATGCCTACTTTCTTTAACAGTCCAGTGTTTCCACTTAACACCTAGCAGAGCAATCACAGAGTCAACTCCTTTCTCTCATGTTAGGATAAATATCTGTAAATTGCAAAGTTCAAAACATTCTAAATCTGAACACATATATGGAAGTTAGCTGTTTTGCTACTTTTAGTTGGTTTCTGTTGAGGTTTTACCTAAATTGGCAGGTGCATCTAAAGGATTTTAAAAAGTGTTCCTCGTGAATTTAGCAGGACAACTTGCACCTTTGAAAGATACTCTGCCAAAGTATGATGTCTGCAAATTCCTCTTCCTTCAACACCAAAACCAAAAGATTTGGTCCAAGAGAACTGCAAGAGAACCTGGTAACATGAGTTTGGGAGACCTTCTAAGGGCTTGTCTACATCAGAAAGTTGCAGCGCTGGTGAGGGAGTTACAGCGCTGCAACTTTGAAGGGGTACACATCTGCAGGGCATCACCAGCGCTGCAACTCCCTGTTTGCAGCGCTGGCCGTACTCCCGTTTTGTCTCGGGTGTAGAGGATCCAGCGCTGGTGATCCAGCGCTGGTAATCCAATGTAGACACTTACCAGCGCTTTTCTTGACCTCCGTGGAAGGAGGAAGCCTCTGGTAATCAAGCTGGTCTCCTTTCCCGGTTTGCTCTCTCGTTCCCGGAACCCCGAGCAAGCAGGTCTCCTTCCCTGCGGTTTGCAGGGGGGTTCGGGGAACGCGAGAGCAAACCGCGGCGAAGCTGGTCTCCTTTCCCGGTTTGCTCTCTCGTTCCCGGAACCCCGAGCAAGCAGGTCTCCTTCCCTGCGGTTTGCTGGGTGGCTCCGGGAACGCGAGAGCAAACCGCGGCGAAGCTGGTCTCCTTTCCCGGTTTGCTCTCTCGTTCCCGGAACCCCGAGCAAGCAGGTCTCCTTCCCTGCGGTTTGCAGGGTGGTTCGGGGAATGCGAGAGCAAACCGTGGCGAAGCTGGTCTCCTTTCCCGGTTTGCTCTCTCGTTCCCGGAACCCCGAGCAAGCAGGTCTCCTTCCCTGCGGTTTGCAGGGTGGCTCCGGGAACGCGAGAGCAAACCGCGGCGAAGCTGGTCTCCTTTCCCGGTTTGCTCTCTCGTTCCCGGAACCCCGAGCAAGCAGGTCTCCTTCCCTGCGGTTTGCAGGGTGGCTCCGGGAACGCGAGAGCAAACCGCGGCGAAGCTGGTCTCCTTTCCCGGTTTGCTCTCGCGTTCCCGGAACCCCCCTTGAAGCCGCCCAACAGCGCTGCAGTGTGGCCACATCTAACACCACTTGCAGCGCTGGTTGCTGTAAGTGTGGCCACTCTGCAGCGCTGGCCCTATACAGCTGTACTAATACAGCTGTAACAACCAGCGCTGCAAAATTTTAGATGTAGACATGGCCAAAGATGGGTTCCCCAGGAAAGAGTAAGCTAGCCACAAAGCCTTCCTTGGTTCTGAAGCCTGATACAAACTCCCAGGCTGAACAGCCTTATCTGTTTTTTTTAAAGGCCTCATTCAAATAGCTTCTGAAGGTATCTCTCGAACCCTCCTCTTCTGGAAAATGGAAAGGCACCACTCATGTCAACATTTCTGACTTTGGAGACTTAGAATGGAAAAGAAATTTGGACACTACTCCATTATATTACACTATGGGGGTTGGAGGGGAAAGGGGAGAAGGCAATTTAAAAAAAAATATTGAATAGAAATTGTTCCATTTCAAGCCCTGCTAAACAAACTCAGAATAGTTCACAGTTTCTTTTTTTCCATTTTTTGACCAGGTCTAATACTTTGATGGAAACCACCTCTCTTCCATGGGAATTAATTCATTCAAAGTCCCATTGGGTTTAGCTGGTTCAGTTCATGCCTCTTACCTCCAGAGGCCAGTCTTGCTAAATCTGTGTCAGAGTAACTATAAGGGAGTATACCTGAGCTCCCTTCTCAAGCAAAATTCCCAATGAAACCAGTAAAATCTGAATAAAACTCACGATCTGGTCCTAATTCTCACACTAGGCAGAAAATGTTCTTGTACAGACAATCTTCTAAATTGTCTTCTCTTTGGATCCATTCAGTGATGAGCTGCCAAAATCTTAACAACTGGTTCCCTATAAAAAGTTCTGATTTAATGGCGGAGGGGAGCGGAGAGGGGCCAGGGCAGGGGGAGACATACTTGTGGGGCCGGCGGCCCCTGCAGGGCCTGGGGCAAATTGCCCCACTTGCCTCCCCTGGCAACCCTAGAGCTTACAGCCCCCTCCCCTCTTGTCGGCAGCTCAAAGCAGCCGGATGACTCTGGAGCTCAGCTGAGCTGCCCAGCTGATGCCGGTGGCTGACCACACTGCAGCTGGGGGGAAGCGGGGGAAGGGCTGGGGGAGCCTCAGCCTCCCCAGCTGGGAATACTGGGAGCAATAGGATGGTCGAGCCCGCGGACCAGAGTTATTTGCCCACTCCCTGGCCCTTTAACAACCGGTTCTCCACGGAAGTCTAATTTTAGCAACTGGTTCTTGGGAACCTGTGGGAACTGGCTCCAGCTCACCACTGGATCCATTAACTCATAGTTTCTAGATTGCTAGACAGAGCTGTCTAGCAAACATTCTCTTTTTGCATCACAAGGCTGGGGGGGACAAGGCAGAGATTTAACTACTTAGTCCTGAAAAATGGCTGCACTCAAGGTTCTCCAAGCTAGTTAAAATGGGAAAACTTAACTTTCAGCATTGGACAACCAAAAAGAAGACATTCTGACTTAGAGTACTCTTTTCATGCCTTAATTGATTAAATTAATTGTACTTAAGCAATACTCCAAACACTTCAAAGAAAGAAAGAAAGAAAAAGCTGGTACCTCAGCAGGGAAACAGCAGAGGGGGCAAAACATGTATAATCCTAGAGTATAACATTAAAAATAAACATGTATAATCCTAGAGTATAACATTAAAAATAAACATGCTCACTCTTCAAATCATCATTCGGCAGGGGCAAGGATTTTTCCCTCTGATTGTACTGGAGTCTTATGAATGTTTAGTGCTTGTAACAGGGTTAGAAACAGGTGGCTCTGTGCACACTGTTAACACAACTCTCCCAGGGCATCACAATCTGCCTTGCAAACCTTTGGGCCTGGGCCCTGCCTGATATACTGTGCCAGACTGTGTTCTGGTTTAATGAGAAGGGCAAACTTCCAGCAATTAGTAGGCTGAGATTAACAAACACTTCTCATGTGTGATTTGAGAGAGAGAGAGAGATCTGGGCTGAAGAACTTCAAAGATAACAACCAAGAAACTGACAGATCATTGCCTAGCACTTTATTGTCACTTACATAGTGCAAAGTGGGTGTAAAATGGTACTCTGTGCACAAGGTGGGGTGGGGGTTCAATTGGGTACCAAGTGCATTACTTAACTACTTAAGTAACTGTTTCATCATAACTTCAGAACAAGAGTGAGTTAATTGGTTTGGGAGTTTTGGAGGGGGGTGGGGATTTAAAGCCACAGCCTATGTTCAGCCATGCCACTTGTGAATTTGAGTTTTGATTCAGATGAATTGGAGAATCCAGAATAGGAATCTAATATATAGCAATATAGGACAGACACTATACTGCAAGACTTTAGGAAATTGTTGCACTGTTATTGGCCGGTTGTTAGGGTGGGGAGAGGGGAAAGGGTGTGTTTCTAAAACTGTAACCTAATTTTTCTAACCTTAGAAGTTCACATTAGTTCTGAGATGCATTGAAGTTCGTGGCTGTATTTACTGTGACTTGTCCATCTGTGGTAACCCAGGAAGGATGGGCTGAGGGGAAAAAACCTAAATGTATGGAATTAGCAGGTAGTCCATAACTTAAACTGAAGTGTCACAAAACAAAATGGAAAGACCTTTTTGTATACAATAGTGCTAAATTCAGAACCCCCATCATTCTGATAGCAAAGTCCCAGAAAATAAGAGGGAGAGTTGAAATCCCTCACAATGAAAATCTGATGGCCCCATTTCTAACAAACAATTGGAAATTGCTGGGAAAATTAGGGTGCAAAAAAATCAGACCCACATTCCACCTGATTTGAAGAGTAAATACATGGGATCATATGACCCTTAATCTTATTCAGCCACACCTAAGATGCTGGCAGTAGTTTCTTAGAAGGAGATCTAAGACTAAACCTAGTTAATTTTAAGAAAATGATCTTGATTCCAGCCTATTGCAGCACCACTTGTGCATGTAGGGGTAGCTGACCTTGAGGAGAAATTCGTCCCTGAGGGGAAGACAAGGAGTGGAGGTACCCCCTCCATCAGAAGAGGGTAGCTTAAAGACCCTCAGGGAGATGTGCTGATTCAGCATATCTTGCTGGCATCCTAGCCCTCCCTCTTCACAGCCAACCTCACCCACCTTCTGGGCAATGTCATTCAGCTCCAGGGTTGGGGAGAACAGGCTGTGGGAGGCTTGAAGTGTTATAGTCCTGCCACGGGTGGGTGGACTTTCTGCCACCAGGACAGATGAGCAAAGCTGTATTGCTGGAAAAGAAACTGGAGATCTGGGCACCGCAATCCTGCTTGCATTGCAGTTTGTGTGAGTTTCAGTGGGTAGGACCATTGGCCCCATGTCATTCCAGAACATATTGTGAAGAAGCTTTGACTTCTCCTTTCAGGTCTGACATTTATATAGCTACGCAAAGATGCATTGACTTCAGACCCTGGAAAAAACACAAAACTGCTGCAAGGGGAGAGGCTTAACATAGGCCTAAGTTGAAAATAAAATGGGAACTAGGACACGCTGTATGGTACTGTACCTTAAAGGAGCAAGGGAAAATTTTGTAAGTTTCAATTTTATTCAACAGTGGCATATAATAGGACATTAAATATTTAAGTTTCTATCAGGAGAAATTCTTATCCAAATAACAGAGGGGTAGCCGTGTTAGTCTGGATCTATAAAAGCAGCAAAGAGTCCTGTGGCACCTTATAGACTAACAGACATTTTGGAGCATGAGCTTTCATGGGTGAATACATGCATGCATCCGACGAAGTGGGTATTCACCCGTGAAAGTTCATGCTCCAAAATGTCTGTTAGTCTATAAGGTGCCACAGGACTCTTTGCTGTTTATCCAAATAAGACACTGGTTCCTAACTGAAAGGGAAAAGGTTCTGGCTCTGGTCGATTTGTTAGCAGCATAACTTCCAACTGGTAAAGGTTTATCATGTAACTATGTATTATTCCAAATCGGTTTAAAATGTCAGTTAAAACAGGAATGAATGTCTGGGGCTTTTAAATAAAAATGAGGATAGATCATGGAAATGAGTCTTGGAAGGCTAACTCCTAGTAGATAAAACCCAGAAAATGAAGAATCTTCTGCTAAAAGTAGGCCAGATACTCATCAAGGCAGAAAAAAGGAGATGACAGTCTTATCTAGTCATCTTAATATGATTTGAGAATACAAATGCATATCCAGGTGGCACCATTCATGGTTATAAACTAGCAAATTTAGGGACTGGTACTACCACCCTCCATTGGATGCTCTCAACTCCCTTTGATGTCTCTGTTGGAGGCACATGCTGCTTCAAAGATTGGGCCCTTCGCTCTATGGAAAAATTGAAAAATAGCAATGAAAGTCCATTGTGAAACAGTGCAAACTTCTGTCTATATCCATACAGACCACTATGATGATCTCAATCCAGCAATGTGTTTAAAAATAAATTTAAAAAAATGAATGGTTGAATGAAAATGAAGGGGTAACATCCCTAATTTGACTTGAAAAGAGTATAGGCAGGTGTATAAACGCTCATACTTAATTCTGCCAATGTACCTCAGTCCCTGTCATGGTATAATCCCCACTCTGAACCTTAGCGTCCAAAAGATGGGGTACCAGCATGAATTCCTCTAAGCTAATTACCAGCTTAGAACCTGTAGCACTGCCACCCACCAGGAATTCCAGTGACTGGTACACTCTGGTCCCCCCAAAACCTTGCCCGGGGACCCCCAAGACCCAGACCCTCTGGATCTTAACACAAGGAAAGTAAAACCTTTCCCTCACCGTTGCCTCCCCCAGGCTTCCCCTCCCTGGGTTACCCTGGAAGATCACTGTGATTCAAACTCCTTGAATCTTAAAACTGAGAGGAAAATTCACCTTCCTCCCTTCCTTCTCTTTCCCCCTCCCAGACTCTCCCTGAGAGAGAAAGTAATCCTAACACAGAGAGAAATTAGCCTCTCTCTCCCCCTTCCCTCCTTTCTCCCCACCAATTCCCTGGTGGATCCAGACCCAGTCCCCTGGGGTCTCACACCAGAATAAAAAAACAATCAGGTTCTTAAACAAGAAAAGCTTTTAATTAAAGAGAGAAAAACAGTAAAAATTATCTTTGTAAATTTAAAATAGAATAAATACAGGGTCTTTCAGCTATAGACACTGGGAATACCCTCCCAGCCTAAGTATACAAGTACAAATTAAAATCCTTTCAGCAAAATACCAATTTGAACTCCTTTCAGCCAAATACACATTTGCAAATAAAGAAAACAACCATAAGCCTAACTCGCTTTATCTACCTAGTACTCACTATTCTCAACTTAAAAGAGCCTGTATCGGAGAGATTGGAGAGAAACCTGGTTGCACGTCTGGTCCCTCTGAGCCCCCAGAGTGAACAACAACCAAATTCTAACATCACACACACAAACTTCCCTCCCTCAAGATTTGAAAGTATCCTGTCCCCTGATTGGTCCTCTGGTCAGGTGACAGCCAGGCTCACTGATCTTGTTAACCCTTTACAGGCAAAAGAGATATGAAGTACTTCTGTTCTATTAACTCCTACTGTCTGTTTATGACAGTCCCAAATAGCAACACCTCTGCTATAATCCAGTCTCTCTTGCTAGAGACTATCTGTACTAAATTGTGCGGTGGCTTTCTTATATGGTCTTCTCTGTAGGTGACCTACGGGAGGTTTCAATCTGTATGTGTGGAAGTGGAAGACTGAAGGTCATACTTAACCATTTAATTTATTTCAAAATCATAACAAAATAGAATGCAATGCTGTGCAAAATCAGTTTAATCCTACTTAATTTATTAAGGAAGTATGTTCTTCAATCTCATAATAGGAATGTTTATAAAAATACTTACTCTCTAACCCAAAAACTTAATAATGCCTTTGAATAAAGCTATAAGAACTTAGCAGGAACGTTCCAGCCATCTCTCCCCATTGTGAAAGAAGCAACAAGAGTGTAACAAGTGGATGGACTTAGCAAAGCTAATGCTCATCATGCCCTTGGCAACTTCCTAATGGGCTCCAATTCTCCACTGCCTTATATCTTGGATAGTCACTCACACCTGTGCAAAGCAAATGTAAGTGGCTATACAAAGTGTAAGGCAGCAGAGAACTGAGACCCAATGTGCTCTTGTTGGAATAGCATTGAAATCACTAAAGTCATCTGCCAAAAGACTGCTCCAAACCACTCTGATGTTGAAGCTTCTGTACACCTGGCGTCCCTTTAAATTAGTGTCCTTTCTAGTTCTCTGGGACCTAGAGGACAGGTGCCTTTATGCCTTTCAAATATACCAGTCACTTGTAGAATAGCTGCAGTCAGTACTAAGGACTCTGGGGCATGACTAGAAACTACACATACCCTCTGCACGCAACAGAATATAAAGAACAACAGTCTTTTTAAGGAAGAAATGGAACTGACAAGGAGACAAGTGGAATGTTGGGTGAGGTGGTGGGACGGAGATCAGAGTAGGGTAAGGCCACTCCAAGTCTAATATTTGCTTACAGCATGAACCAGAGGCCAGCCCTGCTGTAGTGAAATAGAACCAGAATAATTCCATTAAAAATCAGTGGTAAGAGGACTTAGCACACAAGATTGCAATAGTGGATTTCTTAAAGTGCACTCCACATTTGAGACTAAAATAGGACATCTTTTCTGAGAGAAGACTAAAAGTTTCCAAAATATTTATTTAATACTTTCTGCTGTAAATACCATATATAAAGGCAGTGTAATTTCTTTATGACGGAGGTCAGTTGAAAAATTTTTCTTCCATCAGTGTTCATTATGAAATTCTAGGAGGAGAAAGACAACTAGGAAATTAGCAGGGTTTAGTAGAGCCCTCTTGTGGACAGTGTTCTAGACCTTTTAAAATGCTTGTCTTCTTTTGTATGTCCTCAAATTCACACATGTCATCAATGACCTCAAAATCATCTTCCACCATCACCCAGGAGAAACAGGTATTTCTTCATTTAAATTTTGTTAAAATGGCCCTCAAACTGTAAGATTTTACTCAAATCTTTCTCTATAAACATGATCATAGTGACTATAAATTACCTGAAAAAGACTAAATTCACAATCTGAATTTTTATTAAAGGTAAGATTAAAATTCTGTAATGCACTGTTAAGGGAATTGCGTTGGTACATCTGGGTATAGTGCTTAAATTATTCAAAAGTACAAAGGGTGCTTTAAAAATCATAAAATACGTATAGTACATAATCAACAATAACCCAAATTTAGATTAATAAATTTAATTATACAGTTGCCATGAGGGCAGGGGACTGGACTTGATGACCTCTCGAGGTCCCTTCCAGTCCTAGAGTCTATGAGTCTATGAGTCTAGGTGTTAGCATCCAAATATTTTGGTTTATCAGTTTTACAGAGAGTTGGTTGTAAAAAGCCAATATAGCAATGAGTGGAGATTGTCCCTCAGTAATTGAGCATTTAGGACTGGTTGTCCCTCAGTAAATACAGTGCATCAAAGTATTTATCTACATATTGCCCTTAGCCAGAAAGCCAAGTAGTTGTAATATACTGGCACATATGGAAAAACAACTTCAAAACCTGAAAATAAGGGCATATTTGTAAGTAGAACAAACTATTTGGATGCTGTACCGTAGGGTGACCAGGTGTCCTGATTTTATAGGGACAGTCCTGATTTTGGAGTCTTTTTCTTATATAGGCTCCTATTACCTCCCACTCCCGTCCCGATTTTTCATATTTGCTGTCTAGTCACCCTACTGTACACATTGGTACCTAGGCTCATACCTGACAGCATGGTACTAATTTGAGTTTAGAGGTGCCATACTGCAGAGAAAGGGGCGGGGTCCCTTTTCCACATCTTTGGCTATCTTGGCAGCAGAAAGATTCCACTGCTCATTCAGAGTTGAGGTGGGACAGGATAGAATTTCAGAGTATTGATCAAAGTTCCTTCCGTAAAATACAGTCTAATATTAAGGCTGCTAACTGCAGCTTGGTGCATAATGTTTGCTGTGTCTGCCTCCATGGCAGCAGCGTCACCAGCATCTAATGACATCTTAATGGATTTGAGATGCTGAGAGTATGAAAGGTTCCACTTAAAACCAGAGTTTCTTGTAATATAGATTTCTGTTATCTCATTAGGAAAATGCATATGAATGTACAGAGAAATATATTCTTCCCTACACTCTTATTAAACTCATATTATATAGAAGTACATAGATTGAATACTGCAATAGCAAATATACAGTACCAGCACCACTTCATATTAAAACTAAAACACTGTCTAAACCAAGGAAATGGACAATAAAGGCTAAAACTCTCTCCTCTATTCATTCCATCGTAGCTAGTTTATTGAAAGACTTGCAGAATCTCATGCAGGACCACATTACCCCTCCCTACCCCCAGGTTTAGGAAGACAATTCAACAAAACTTCTTACTTTTGTAGGTTCTGTTAAGGTGAGGAACTATCCAATAGAGAACATACTTCAGTTTGGCATGTAGAAATAAAAGGCATGATCCTACTCTCCTTGAAGCCAATTGCCAATCTCTCACTTTCCTCAATGGGAAAAGAAGAGTATGTCAAATTATATGAGAGCTTGCTCATGGAATATGAGCCAAAACTAATTGCATGCTAATACAATGAAACCTGCCTCAAGCTACCAGCTAGGTTTTGCCTAGTAGGAGGTAACCTTTAAAGGTTATAAAACTTTTCTAAAAATCATGGAGACTCTTAACTGCAAGCTGAAGACTGACTTGCCTGTTCATGGTGATGTGCATGTTCATACATATTTCACTGTCTGAATTGCTGTCTTCTAGCATGTGGCTAACAAACCTTTTTGAATAATACACTAGTGATTGTGCAAGACAAAACATACATATATAAAACTACAACAAGCCACAGACCAATTTGATCATGGACATCAGTGTTTGACCCTTGAATGTGCATTAAGGGGTAGTATACTGACTGGTCACCTCATATTAAGAGGGAAGAAGCTGAACAGCTTAAACATATAACCTGTAAAGAGACCTTCTTGAGAAGAATTAAGCAAAAATAACTGATCAGGAGTGAAATACATGACACTTTATTTTTAAAAATGCTTTGTTCAGCTGTTCTCCTAGTGATTGAGTGCAGTTTCCTAGTTTAGTTTTCAGAGTTCTTGTATTAAAATGCAGCAGATTTTTTTTGCAGTCTCCAGAGCAGCAACTACAGGAAAAGACCTGCTCAGCCCAGGATGGCGCATACACAGTCTGGTTGGCAAGTGGGATCTGTGAGGAGCTGGATCATGCTCAGTGCATACAGACCTTCCAGAAAATTTAGCTGCTGAGCTCTTAACAAGTCTTTACTGAGCATGCCTGAACTTAAATTTTCAGATGCTCACAATTTGCCCCAAAGAGGGTGTATTTTCAGAACGCAAAAGGCACATCCCTGACACCAGAGAAATTTCCTACCATCAACAACCCGCTGAACTTCTAGTCCCTGCTTCAATGTATGGAGATGCTAGAACTGCTCAATGAAACAGTTATAGGATTTTTTTTAACATGAGCAAATATATATTTTTCCTTATAATTATTTGGAGAAACTGTTTTTTTCTGAAACTTTCCAGGAAAAGTCAGTGTGAGGCAGACACTCAGAATAGAAAACTTCAGCTTGAATGGTTAAAGTTTACAAAGTTATAGGCAACTGAAAACAGGGTCAGGTTCTGAGAAGTATCTCTACATGCATCACCTAGATTAGAAGAGAATATGAACTGCTCTAACATGAGCTTTCTGAGGCTGGCACCAAAGTAGCTGCACCATGCAGAGTTCTAAAGAAATGCGTGGTGCATGATACAGAGAGTTGGCATTCAGCTGCTGCAAACTTCATGAGTCCCATAAAAGCCAGCATGAGGATTTAATACTGCAGAGCCCAAAGTGCATGCATGAACTAATTTTAATTTCTATATCTTGCTGAGAAACCCCTCTATACCCAAAAAACTAGCACCAGTTCTTGTGAAGATCAAATAAACGTGGAGTCTCTAGGTCTTGGGAACTGAGGCAAGCCAAAAAAGTTCGGAAAATATTAAATTAATTAAACCTAATACTGGTATTCTCCTTATGGCCTCACATTTTCAAAAGGAAAAAAATCTATCGCTGTATAAGATTGAGTGTGTGAAATCTCAAGCAGATAAGTTTATTTTTGGCAAACATAAATAGGGAAGTAGGAGAGAGGTTTATTGACTACCTAGGTTCTGTATAACATAGCTTGGCGGTTGCTTGGCTGTATCATTCATAGTTATACAGCTTTGACAATGGATTTTACTAGTATTTCAGTGATCTTTTCATATAATAGAGCAACATTGTCATGCTTCTCTGCTCCTGAATAAACATTGTCCAGTCCAGTTTTCACTGGCCTATGACTCAAAACTTCCAGCTGACTTACAAGTAAGGTGCCAGACAACTTATTCATTCTCTTTTCTACTGTACAAAAAAAAAGCCTATGGTCATCTGCTCATATGCACTGCATTATCATGGCACTACATTAATCTCTAATTCAAGGGCTTCAGAATCTGCCCCGTCAAGGTTTTTCCCCCACTTTGAACTTTAGGGGACAAAAAGTGGGGACCTGCATGAACACTTTTAAGCTTAATTACTAGCTTAAATCTGGTATGCTGCCACCAGCCAGAATTTAGCATCTGGCACACTTTCTGTTCCCCCAAAACCTTCCCTGGAGAACCCAGACCCAAACTCCTTGGATCTTAAAACAAGGAGGAATTAACCATCCCACCTCTTTTCCAGCCCCCACCAATCCCTGGTGAGTTCAGACTCAACCCCTTGGATTTTAAAATAAGGAAAGATCAATCAGGTTAGTAAAAAGAAAGCTTTTAATTAAAGAAAGAAAAGGTAAAAATTATCTCTGTAAAATCAGGATGGAAAATGCTTTACAGGGTATTCAGATTCATTTAGACCAGAGGGACTCCCCTCCCCCCGCCTTAGATTCAAAGTTACAGCAAACAGAGGTAAAAATCGTTCCAGCAAAAAGACACATTTACAAGTTAAGAAAACAAACATAAGACTAATCCGCCTTGCCTGGCTATTACTTACAATTTTGAAACATGAAAGACTGATTCAGAAAGATTGGGAAAGCCTGGGTGTACGTCTGGTCCCTCTTAGCCCCAAGAGCGAACAACGAACAACACAAAAAGCACAAACAAAGACTTCCCTCCAACAAGATTTGAAAGTATCTTGTCCCCCTATTGGTTCTCTGGTCAGGTGTCAGCCAGATTTACTGAGCTTCTTAACCCTTTACAGGTAAAAGAGACATTAACCCTTAACCATCTGTTTATGACAGCCCCCTAGTCTCTTGTGAGATGTATTCAGCTTTGTCTTGATTTGGGGATGACCATTCCATCACTGATGCTTACTACAGGGCATAGTTCTTAATCTCCCTGCCAATGCAGGAGCTAGTAACTAACTGGAGGACAAAGATATAAGAAGATCCTCCGGCTGGAAGCTGAAACTAGAAAAAATCAAACTAGAAATAAGATGTAATATTTTTAACAGTGAGGGTAACTAACCATTGGAGAACATAGCAAGGGTTGTGTTATATTCTCTATTGCTGTGATTTTTGTAATTAAAATTGGATTTTTTTTCTAACAGATATGCCCTAGTTCAACCACAGTTATTGGATTGGAAGTGGAAATTAATTCCTGGTCTGTGTTATATAGGAGGTCAGACTAAATTATCACAATGGTCCCATCTGTCTTTAAAATATATGTATCTATGACCTAACTGTCTTTTTTCCCCAGTCTCTTAATTCTGTGATAATTAGACTTCCCAGCAGCAGGAAGTGTCTGTGAATACTATGAATTATAAACCCAGTGAAACAGACACTTCCTGAGAACAAACAGGTTACAGAGAAACATGTGAGAATGTATGTCAGCCTCCAGTAAGTTTAGCTGAAAATATACATTATTCTTGATACTAAATGTATACAACACTGATTTCTAGTTTTAGAGCCAAATTCTGTCCTTAGATGCATGCAAGTTCCATCGACTTCATCTGGTCCTTAGGCCACGCTGAGGATAAATTTGTTGGTTTTATTACAGTAGTTCCCAGACACCCCACCAAGATCAAGGCCCCATTTCACTACTTATACAAATGCATAGTAAGAGATGGTCCCTGCCATGAAAAGCCTACAATCGAAACATACAACACAAAGGATGGGATGGAAACAGGTGCAAAGTAGTGATAGGATTTTGCCCAAGGTTGCAGAACTGATAATAAAATACAAAATTCCCAACATTCCAGCGTTTTTCCCACTAGACCAATAGTGCGCAACCTGCGGCCCACGTGCTGCATGCGGCCCATCAGGTAATCTGATTGCGGACCACAAGACATTTTGCTGACCTTGACTGTCTGCAGGCATGGCCCCCCGCAGCTCCCAGTGGCTGCAGATCGCCGTTCCCAGCCAATGGGAGCTGCGGGAAGCTGCAGCCAGGACGTCCCTGTGGCCTTGCCACTTCCCACAGCTCCCATTGGCTGGGAACAGCGAACTGTGGCCACTGGGAGCTGCAGGGAGCCATGCTTGTAGACGGTCAATGTCAGCAAAAGTCTTGTGGTCTGCAGTCAGATTACCCTGATGGGCCATGTCAGGGTTCCTTCCCCACTCTGAACTCTGGGGTACAGATGTGAAGACCCACATGAAAGACCCCCTAAACTTATTTTTACCAACTTAGGTTAAAAACTTCCCCAGGGCACAAATTCCTTCCTTGCCTTAGTGTCGCTGCCACCACCAAGTGATTAAAACAAACATGCAGGGAGGGCCACTTGGAGCCTACCTTTCCCAAATATCCCCCCAAGTCCCTTCACCCCCTTTCCTGGGGAAGCTTGAGAATAATATCCTCCCCAATTGGTACAGGTGAACACAGAGCCAAACCCTTGGATCTTAAGAACAATGAAAAATCAATTGGGTTCTTAAAAGAAGAATTTTAATTAAAGAAAAGGTAAAAGATTCACCTCTGTAAAATCAGGATGGTAAGTACTTTACAGAATAACAAAAGACTCAAAAACACGGAAGATTCCCCTCTAGGCAAAATGTAAAGTTATAAAAACAGGGATAAACTTCCCTCTTAGCACAGGGAAAATTCACAAGCTAAAACAAAAGATAACCTAACGCATTTCTTTCCTATTACTTACTATTTCTGCAATATTAGATGCTTAGTTCAGATATGCTTAAGGAGATGTAATTTCCCTGTCCTGTTTCCTGGCTGGCTCCAAGAGGCACAGACAAAAAACCTTCCCCCACAGATCTGAAAGGATCTTCTCTCCTTATTGGTCCTTTTGGTCAGATGCCACCCAGGTTATCTGAGCTTCTTAACCCTTTACAGATAAAAGAGAAATTGACCCTTTACAGGGTACAAAGGGATTTTATGCTACCCGTAGCTGTATGTTTATGACAGGCTGCATGCAGCACATGGGCCGCAGTTTGCCTACCACTGCACTAGACTATGCTTAGTTTTACTTCTACTTTCCATATACCCTGCAGCATACTGAATGACAACAGGGAAAGGGTTTTAATAGCTTCCTTATTTTATGTTGATAGAGGTATAGAATGTGCATTGATGAGTATGTAGTGATTTGAAAAATGCCTTAATGGTTTGGAGATAATAACTGAGATCATGCTTGTATAAATACTAACTGATGACAGCATGGATAGGACATCAGCCTAATCACCTGGTTACAATAACATAGTAATAGTTCTCTTAGTTACACCTGTGTAAATTTGCTGTAACATCACTGACCTCACTGTATTTAGACCAGTGTAACTGAGATTAGAATCTGGCTCCTGATGCACCAGCTGAAGTCCACAAGACTACTGGATTCCCAGAGCATAAAGGATCAGGTCCCAAATGTAAATTACTTACATTGTTTCAGACTAGCAGGAGGACAAAAGTGTCACTGTAAGGACATTCTGGAACTTTTTGAGTGGCTGAAAGAACTGGGTGGAATTATCAAAAGAGCTTTGGGGACTTTCAGTGGAGTTTGTGCTCCTAGATTACTTAGGCTCTTTTGCTATCTCTGCTCAGTGCATTGTGAGGTACAAAAACTATTGACTTGCAATATTGGCCTAGTAAAATAATTACTTGACAGGACAAATATTTAATTGCTGAACATAGAGATGAAGAGAGAGTAGTATCTTAAAAAGTTAAATGTTGTACATCTGAAACATCAGGATCCCCAACAGCTGATCCAAAATCATTGACAAGGAATTCTGAGCAAATTTAACTTGGTATTTGATTGCATTTGAATCTGTACATTTATTTTAAATTTGAATTTGTACATCTAATTAGTCAGATGTTTAGATCCTATGGTCATGAAGTTCCAAATGAAAACATGGATTATTCTTTCAATAATATTATTTGCAGTTGGTAAGATGGCTATAGCTATTGCAGAAAGCTGGAAGCTCATGCTGTATTGAAAGCAAGAACAAAGTCACCCCATTTGGCCCTGTTGTAATGTTTTTAGTATTCTCTTCAGAACAATAAAACAAGAACAAAAAATAGGCATGGAGCACAACCTCGCAATGAACTGGAACTAAAATCCATTAAGTGGCTGCACTTTTCATTCCTCACTATGCCCCTATGCACTCCAGACCTATCCACTTCAAGGCTTTATTATTTCTGATGCAACTTTAGCATGTAGAATCTGTGTCTATAGACTACACTTTTTTTCAGGGAAGTTAGCTGGATGTATTTGAATAAGTACAGTACACTATAAGGGCACTATCCACTGATTTATGGTCCGACTGTGGATCAGCTTACTATTGTTTCACTGTGCCTGAAACCTTCCGAAGGACACACTTTCTCTTCCTAAAAGCTTTCAATCACTTGGTAAAACTGAGTTTTATCCTGTTTGTTTAGTTTTCCATAACACAACTTGCTTGCAACTTGTTTCCAACGCAGACTACTGCATCTATCTTAACTTGAGGTTTTCAGGTTCCGCTCGACTGCTTGATTTCCATAAAAAGAGAGAAATTAATGTTTTTATTTTATTTTTACATTATCACAAAAGTTGCAACATAGCCGATATCAATGCAATATTGTTAATGAAGGTAACAAGTAATGAAAAGTAGAAAACTGGTATTGGGCTCACAGTTATTCATGTTTCTGTAGGTACAGCCATAACACCCAGATTTGAATATCTTGCCTCAAATGGTTTCACTACAATTAGATGTATTCAAAATATTCATCTCAAAATGAAAAACTGCTTGGCATTCAGAGTTCTTTACATTTCATTACATGGCTGAAAATAGACTCTTTTTGTGGGGAATTGGTAGATCTCAATAACTTTATGCAAATGTGTTATTTTTTTAAATGAAAGTGAACCAGTTTCTGGAGTGAAAAAACAGAGAGCTACTCTGTGTGACATTAACTCATTTGTTCAAATGAAAGTTGCCTTCACATCAAGAAGATGTCATATGTCTGATGAAACACTAACCTTCTGTCAAATGCAGAAAATCAAGTTGGACTGTACTAAAATCATTCAAACCAAGGCAGCCAGAAATGTAATGCAAAATGTCATTCAACAACTACTGTGAACTTAGCCCATCTCTCACTAAAGTAATTGAATTTGAGAAATTGTTCCAACTGACCATATCAACCCGTCAGAGTTTTCTGAGCTTTCCAAGGCTAATTCTAATAGTAATTCTAATTTTAATTCTAATAATGACTAATTCAGTCATTGAACTTCATTTATTAACAATGAGGTGAACGAATTAGTGCCAGTTGTGTACTTGATACCATCACACTAGCACAATCTACAAAATCTCAGATGACAAAATATTCTTGGTCCTTCTTTAACCTTCTACCTAGATGTATACCAAAGCTCTTAACAAAGCAAAATATAGAGCTCCTGTCCCAGTTACTGCTCTGATAAACAACAGCTTTGGTGTCTAGTTTCCTATTTCTTTTTCAAACTCACTACCCTATTCATGTTTTTCCAACTTCAGCAGCCAGTCCTGATTCTCATACTTCAGCAGAAGCTTTGCATGAGCAAAGCAAGTAGCATTTGACCCCAAATATCTACTTAAACTAACAGTACAATTGTACACCTCTCGGCCGAGAAACCTGGAGCCCCATAAAAATCCTGGGGTGTGGGTGGCTTGCAGTGGCTCAGCCCTGAGGCAGGCTGATGAGTTCAGTGCAGTTTAACTGCTGCTCACATCACAGAAGAAAAAAGACGGGTCATTTCATTCTCTTTGGGTTGAATCTTCCTCGTCTTTCCCATCACGTGAGCACTCCCATTAAAACTGCATGAATAAGATGAGTAGGATGTGGTGAATCATAATGCTTTAACTATTTTTAAAAAACTGTTTGCAATCATAAATGAATAAGAGCTTGCTGTACCTAGCAAGCAGGATTGTGTCTGTGATGCAAAGGTGTATTGTCCCAGGGGGAGCTTTGGGAGGGATTGTGCCTTGGGTACAATCCTTCACAGAAGCACAAGGGAGAGCACATCTGTTGTGCTATTCTTTTGTGCTCCTACCCTACACCAACCAGTGGGGTCAGCTGGGAGCTGCCGGTTGCCTTTCTGTATCTCCTCCATGGAGGGACTTGTGACCACAGGGGCACTGAAGTCCCTGTATCTAGAGGAGTGTAGGGGCCATGACAGAGGGAGGGAGGCTTCTTGTGACATCTTCTCCCCCTCCCCCTCAAATTAATCATTGTGCTCTAACCAGGTACAAACTGACCCTAAGCAGTTACACATGTGGACTTAAAGATTACAAGATGTAAAAAGTGGATGGTCCATATTCTGTTCTTGTTCTATACATGGAACGCCCGTTGGCTTCGGTGGGTGCTCCCTTTATAGATTGACAGGAAATGGGTCAAAAGGAGATGGAAAAGGCTTTTTACCTGCCAACCCCAGAGTTCAGGATGTGTTGTTTCTCCTGCAGCAGTTGATGACATCCTAACACCTTAAGCAGCACAGGAGCTGCATTTCTACGCTGTAACAGGGGAAGCAGAACCAAGGGCCTGAACTCAGGTCTTGGCGGGTAAGTGAAGAAGCAACTGATTTCAAGCAGCTTTGTTTGAAAGTGTATATCTTTGTAATGTTTAAGTCTTAATATGTAATCTGCAATATTTTGGATTTTAAATTGTGGATTTTTAAAAGAGCCCTTGAGTTCACCATACGCTCTGCCAAACTGATGATAAAAGTGTTGATAGCACACCTGAGTGAAGGGGTGGAGGGAAACCTTATTTACAGTTAGAGTGACTCTGAGTTGGATTTCTCTTTCAATGTGAGTGGAAGGTACTCCACTCAATCGAAGAGGGAAAAACTATTTCAACTTTTTATACTTGCAACTACATAAGATGATCAGGGGCATTGTGAATATTTGATATTCAAAATCTGAGCTATATTGGTTGTGGTTTTTTTCCATTGGACAGACTGTTCACGTGGTATGTTCCAGTTCCCAAGCCTAACTCTTACAATTAGATTTCCCATGCAAATATTGATGCCATACAAAATTTGCTTCCTGTAAGCATCTTCCAGTATTCAATTAATTCTGTTTTTGTAAATCAGAGATTAGCAACCTTTGGCACGTGGCTCACCAGGGTAAGTACCCTGGTGGGCCAGGCCGGTTTGTTTATCTGTGTATCCGCATGTTCGGCCGATCATGACTCCTACTGGCCACGGTTCGCTGTTCCAGGCCAATGGGGGCTGCGAGAAGCAGCGGACAGCACATCCCTTGGCCCGCGCCGCTTCCCGCAGCCCCCATTGACCTGGAACAATGAACTGTGGCCAGTGGGAGCCGCGATCTGCCAAACCTGTGGATGCTACAGGTAAACAAACCGGCCCGGCCCGCCAGAAGTCTTACCCTGGCGGGCTGCAGGCCGAAGGTTGCCGATCCCTGATGTAAATGTTCCCGCTAGTAATTTCACCTGCTAGAATATTTATAGAAAGCAAAGATAAATGAAGCAAATAGGATTCAAAACAGAAACAAATATTTGCAGATTTTTTTTTTTACATTTTCACCTAGCTTTGAAGATGTTTGTATTTATTTATTTATTTTAGAAAAGGAAAGTAATTCTTCTTTCAGCTCCTAGTTACATAAGGCTAATGGAAGTCTTTCTACTGAAAAACCAATGAGTTTTATCGGTATGAAAAACTAATAGTACTTGTCATATGGACAGAATGGCTTACCACTTAATGAAGTGCAATCCATTTAGCACAATATTTGCTAAGTTGGCAGTACACTAAAATAAAAGTCAGCTTTCAAAGTAATGTGTCCAGGAGTCCTCACAAATTTGGTTAAAGAGGGAAGGAATTCTATGGGACAGCTACATGCTAAATCTTGTAATTGAAACCACACAGCATAATCTTAATGTGGGGGAAATTTTGTTCCTCAAAGAATGAATGAATCCCCAGCATTGCTGGGGGATTTTTGTAAGTACCCAATAAAGTCTCCCTCTCTCTCTTTTTTTCCCTTCTTCCTTTCCTCTTACTTGTTACCAGTATTATTCTGACTTCACTTAAGGCAATCTTTCCAAAAGTGATCTCTAAATTTATGGCAGTTTTTGGGTGCACAACTATGAACTTGTAGTAAATTGCATATGGAAATAGCATCTGTACTTCCTAATCTGAGTTTGGGGGCATGCAAAAATTTGTGACTGAAAAACTCTCCCAAAACACGGTTCATATTTAGAGGCTGGAGTGAAATCACTTTGGCAAATGTAGCTCTCTATATATACATACTCCATACATTGGAGCATTGCTATAGTCATTATTTTAAATTAACTTTCTCTAGACAAAATAAAGTGTTGTACTACATTGCAGCCTCACTGTTAGGAATGAAGATAGAGGGGACAATGCAGGAAGGCCAACACATACAACCAAAATGGAGAGTATCCAGGTCATAGAGGAATGGTAAGTTTGTCATGTTAAATCTTCCAGTGCTCACAATAGGTATCCAGTAAATCAAATGTCTGTATTTTTAACTTGTCAGTGAGTAATATCAAAATCTCACTTGATCTGAGACTTCTAGGAAGTTATCTGATGTTCCCTTCTTTGGATAAAAGGCAGTAAAATCAGACATGATGATGAAACGCAAGTAAAGGCATTCCAAGTCCTATCTTACCTACAAAAATAACTGTTTAAATACAGTTGTGAAATGTTGTTGCCCAAACATGTGGGGAGGAGAGAAGATGGGACTAGAGGAACTGTCACTACTTATCTTCTGGCCCTCCTTCCATATACACAAATTCAGGGGTCATGCAGTTGTTGCTCCAACTTTGAGTGCAACTGCTACTGTTCTGAGACTTTGGGGAGTGGAATTTTTTCTCCTTGTCTCTGCAAAATTCCCTAGCATCCAGCTGAGTTATTTGGAATAAATGCTGGAGAAAGGATTTTAGCCTTAACTTTCTGAACTTGAGATTCTGCTTATTATTCTCTTCTTAAATTAATGTAATTCTGGGGCATAGTGCCATCTTGCTTAGATATCTTCATCAGACTGTAATATTCATGAAGCAAGGAGGGGCCAGTTTTAGAGCAATGAGTTAATGGTTACAAAAAAGGAACTTAATGAATGAAACCAGATTCAATGCCCTACTCAATCCCAAAACTCTGAATAAATTCCAGACACTGTATCCTACTTCTATTTCTGAACTTCCTGGAAGTGCTGTCTTGTGGACACTGCATGTATCCATGCCACAAACTCCTTTAGCTTCAGTGGAGTTGCTTCTTATTTTCACCATTCTGAGAAGAGAATCCAGGCCTCTGAGTCCAAGAAATTATCACTGACTGACAAAACAGAAAATATGGAGTCTGTATTAGTTAACTAAAAAGTTATATCCATTTTGCTCAGGACAGCTTTCTGGAAGTATAAATATTAAATAACTTGTATATCCTGTATTGCTTGTAAAATAAATGTTGATTAAATGGATTTGAGCACTAGACATATGGTTGAACACTGCTTATTGTGTGACATGTATATTCAATAGCTCTTAAACACTACAGAGGCTTCCAGCATGCAGGAAGGACAGAATGAGTACCCAGTGTTAAATTTAATAGTAGTTAAATAACTTGAACGACTTAACCCTCAAGTTTATCATTTACATATTAAACAATGTAGTCTTCTGATCTCCTATCCAGTGCTTAAAGTATAACAAACAGGGGATAGCTTTCTTCTAAAAGTGGAAATGGATTGGGTTTTTCCCCCCTTCTTCTGTATCCAATTTTGCCAGTAGCATCTGGTGTTACCCATCAAATCATATGTTAATAGATCATCATTCAGATCAGTAGCACCAAACAAAGGGAAACTTAGCAGCTCTTAGGTACTAGAGACATATGCTAATTTAAAATATCTCTCAATTGGTATTTTGTTGGGCCTCATTAGTATGCTCTTGGCTGCCAAGGGCCTCTTTGTTCTTCTCAATCCTACTGAACCAAATAATGCAGATGCACCTGATTGGCCTAGCATCTTCAGAAGCAAGCAGTGACATCAGATGTCATCTAAACCAGCCTTGAAAGAGAATCCATTATCAACCATTCAGAATCCAATCTCCTTTAAGAACAGAGGCAGTAATTAAATTCTGCTGTGTCTTTGCAGTATGTCACTTTATTCTTGAGTTTTATGGGTAACAAATAATCTTAGTGGAAAATCAATAGAAAACCAAGGTACCCTGCCTCTTAAAATAAAACAAATTTAATTGGTATCAGGATTATGAACACAAAAGTGAACACCATGCAAAACTCTATAGTTATGAATGAAGCCCCATTGTTTTCATTAGTTCTTGACTACAGTGTAACTAAGGAGAATTTGGCCCAATGTATGTAAACAGTTACAAAAACAGAAGCATATTCTAATGATACTTTCTTTTTGCAGCCAAAACCCTACTGCAGATGAAATTATGTCTTGGGCTCAGAATTTTGACAAGATGATGAAAACACCAGCTGGTAGGAACCTTTTCAGAGAGTTTCTTCGAACGGAGTACAGCGAAGAGAACCTGCTTTTCTGGCTTGCATGTGAAGACCTAAAGAAGGAACAGAACAAGAAAGTTATTGAAGAAAAGGCGAGGCTTATATATGAAGATTATATTTCTATACTTTCACCAAAAGAGGTAAAGCTGGAAATACTAAACTTTCATTCGGTGTAATCAAGGATGGCAGTGCTGCAGGTTCATGTGGCGGGGTCAGAAAACATACCTGACTTACTAGGTCAGACAGATTCTTCACACTGAGGCTCTCCAGCCAATGAAAAGGGGCCAGGGTTGGGGGCATTTGGCATCATTCACTCCACCTTCTCAAATCTCTGAGTAATGAAGCAAGGCTCAGTGATCACAAGGCCAACAGATGTATGTTGTTTTCTGCTTTTGTAGCGGAAAGTTCCTTTTAGTGATAGGGAGTAAGCCAGGGAAGACGACTTGAGGACGTGGTGCCTATCAACAACTGTGACATCCCAATGAATAATCCCTTATAATACTTAAAAAGTTGTGTGTGGAGTGATGTCCTGCAATCACTGTTGGGGTTGGTTTGTTCTCAATATTTTAGATAAATGCTTGGATCATGTCAAGTACAATTAGTTCCTTTACTTTCCCTACACTTTGGACAAGATCCTAAGCTTTTGTAATCCATTCTAGCTCTAAACCAATGGAGCTATATTGATTTATACCAGCTGAGGACTTGGCCCTATACATTTATTCTCCAGGATGGTCTCAAGAGGTAATAGTTTCCATTGTCATTATCTTGCCTTTCTTCTGTCTTTTAGTATGCTATGTTGCTTTTGAGCGATACCACTGTAGTAAGCTAATAATGTTTTTCTCTTTCACTTATTAATACTCAGATGGCTTTCTAAGCCATCATATAGCCCACAGCTCTCTCCAGCTATTAGGACTGCTGTAGCATTCTAGTTTCATCATGCTTAATAGCTCAAAAGTAGTACCAAATTTCATGCTCAATGTACATAAAGTTTTCCATGCAGATTCCCTTCAGTTTCAATGGCTATCCCAAATCATCTCCTGTCATTACTGTAGATCTTAAGAGGCAAGCAGGAGACCTCTTGAAACCACTTAGCCAGAGGCATGTGAGCTGGGAATCTTTTCCCCGGCCACTATGCATCCTTTTCCCTATGTTGCTGTGGGTTTGTCTGAACTATAGCTGTTTACAAACCACTTTAGTGCAAAAGCTTTGTAGACCAGTGTGACATTCCCCTGGTGTTATCTGGACCAATGATCTGCTAGGGCACTCCAATCCTCGACTCTGGGAGCCAGCCTTACCCTCCTCTGCTGTGAGAACCCCCGCTCCTGGGCTGTTCACTCACAGCCTCTGGCATGTAAGCTGCTCCTTGGATTGTGCAACCGAATGACACTAGCCAATATCTCTGGTCCCAGACACAACCCTAGGAATCTCCATCTTCCAGTGTCCAGTTATGCCCACTGGACACTGCAAGCTTATATGATTTTGTCAATTTAACAAACAAATTGATATGTACCAGGCTTGTTATCCCAAGGGGAATCTCTGACACGCTTCAAATCAAACGCACTGTTTCGGGCAGAATAAATAAACAAATTATTAACTACAAAATATAGATTTTAGGTGATTATAAGTCAAAGCACAACAAATTGGATTTGGTCAAATGAAATAAAAAGCAAAATGCATTGTAAGCTGATCTTAACACTTTCAGTACTTTTACAAACTTAGATGCTTCTCACCACAGGCTGGCTGTTTGCTCTTCAGCCAGGCTCTCCCTTTTGATCAGCGCTTCAGTCGCTTGGTGTGGTGTCTGTAGATGGAGGTGGAAGAGAGAGGAAGAGCATGGCAAACGTCTTTCCCTTTTATCATGTTCTTTCTTCCCTCTTGGCTTTGCCCACCCCTTCAGGATCAGGTGAGCATTACCTCATCATAGTCCCTGACTGACCAGGGGAAGGGGGCTGACTCACTCAAGAGTCCAACAGGTCCTTTGTTGCTGCCTAAGCCAGTGTCCCGTGTTCCTGTGAGGCTGGGCTGGGTTTGTCCTATACATGCCCTGATGAGGTGCAAACTGCCCCTCTGTTCCTGGAGAGTTTTGCCCGGGCTTGTTTTAAGCCATGAGGACACATTTTCAGCCTCATAACTATAAACGTGAAATTACAACCTATAACATTACTATAACAACAATGCTCAGTGCCTCATGAGCCTTCTGAAGACACCTGACATGACAAACTTTGCATTGGATACCATGCAATCATATTATAAGGATGAACATAGGGATGCAGGGTGCTCCCCCAAGATATGGAATGTCACAACAAGCACTCAGTTATGCATATAAACTGAAGTCATCTTTGCCTGCACACTTTACAGGGTCATTGAGAAAATTTTAGTCAAAATAGACTACAGGTGTGAAAGGTGACTCTTTTTAAATTCCATAAAGTCAACCAATTTTCACCAGAACACTCACCAGCAAATATCTTAATAAGGACTACTTGATGCCACTTTCTCTAACAAAGAGAATGAATCTGCTAGCTGCATAAAATGAGAGCCTAACTCTGTTAACTTCATGTACTCAAAGGCAAATCACCCAAGAGAAATCACTTAAAGCTAAGAATTTCAAGTCTAGGATAGCGAAGTACAGTTGGTCAGGAGTTGAAATCTGCCCCAAGCAAGTTCCAAGGTTGCAATACTTCCCCTTGCAGCTGCTTCTTCAGTACTATAATACAATACACTATCTTGTCTACAGCTTTAGCGATGCATGTTGAATCACACAGTGCTGTGTGCATGATAGGACAGAGTTCACAACAGCCATTTATATGAAAGTACACAATAAACAAGACACAAAATATTCTACAGAGTAAATATAAAAAAGTCATAGAAAAACTTGCTAGGAATGTGATATTTGCAGTTAAATTGGCATCATAATAGTGCCTTGTGACTAATAAATGATTACACTATAGAATGCATCTTGGAGAAGTGGACTTACTCTATACAAAGACTAAGCCAATAAAGATGTATTAGACTATTATGACAATAGTACAAGCATACAAGAATGGAAAAAATACAGGATGCTACATGTAGCTCGTAAGGCTGTAGAGAAAACTTGCATGTTATCTTAACTATTTCAATATGGTATTTGATTATATATGTAAAGACTTTATTGCAATGCATACGCAATATTCATTCCTGATTTTTTTTAATGCTTAACCATGCACCTTTAACGTTCCTCTAACATCAGGATGTCTCTATTGCTTTTGGGTTTATATGGACTAAATATATTTGGACAATATATATATTTTTTAATATGGGGTAAGTGCAGATATATAGAGCCAGATCCTCAGCTGATCTAAATAGCATAGACCCATCGAAGTTCGTTGTGTGGCTCAAACAGAAGGATCAAAGCAACAAATTGTTCTTGGCTCTTCCATATCAATGCTCTATCTTTTTTCTTCACAACTAATATTTTCCTAACTAGACCCATTTAGTTTTCCCCATTGCAGTCATATTTTACTTAATCTGATATGAATCTTATGTTTTAGTAGAACATCAGGGGCAATGTGCCTCTGTCCTTCCTAGATGTCAGAGTTCATTACAAAAGGAATATAAGGCCAGAAATTCAAGTGGAAATTTCAAAATTGCTACCAAGTTAAATATGAATATAAAATTGCCTAAAAGAGGAAATTACTAGAATCTAAAAGACCTTGAATGGAAGAAAAAAAATGAAACTTAAGACTAATAGCAACATTAGCACAACAATTAAAAAAAAAAACTTTTGGCAATCTGTGACTAGTAAGTATAGTGTTAAAAATAAAACAAAAAACCCAACAACCATGGTACAGTAAGCAGAAAATTTCAGAAGACTGAAAAAAAGCAACTAGGAGAAAGCATTTCAGCCAATTAATGAGTCATTCAGTATTTCCCAGGAGGAATATGTTTAAGTTTGGAAAAGCTGAGAAAATGATCAAAGTAAAATGAAATGTATATGGAGAGATCCATGTTAATGTATAGCTTTAATTGCCCTGCATTTTTGCTGTAATATAGTGGCATCTTTTTTCTCATAGTACCTAATGTGAACACAAAGACCAATGCAGTTGTAGTTTTGCCCATACTTGTATAAAATGGACTTTTGAAGAAGCCAAGTACACAAAAAATATAATTGACAAAAGGAAACTGAGCTCTTAGTACTCTGTGGATTCTTCTTTTTTTGGGGGCGGAGGTGGCGGGTGGAGGCAGAGAAGATCTATGAAATATAGATATTTATACGGCCCTTTCCAAATCTGTTGTTTAACAGACATCTCTTTCTATTCTCTTCAGGTTAGTCTTGATTCTCGGGTGCGAGAAGTGATCAACAGAAACTTGTTGGATCCCAGTCCTCACATGTATGAAGATGCCCAACTTCAGATATATACCTTAATGCACAGAGACTCTTTCCCAAGGTTTTTGAACTCTCAGATGTACAAGTCTCTCATCGAAAGTACTGTAGGCTCTACTTCTGAAACTTAGTTCTAATTTTTGGATGAAATAATTTGGGTTTTTTTGGGGTGGGTGGGAGGGAATAAAAGTAGTTTAATAACATCTGGCGCTGAGTTCCTGGAGAACTACAGTTTAGCACTACTCAGGCTACTGTGAAGAAAACAAATACATATGATGGTCTCTGTCTACATTTTTACCAAGGTCCTCCTTACTTGAGTTTGCGGGGGAGGGAACAATGGATTTGCCAAAATACATTTGTTTCACACTCCTTTCACTTAACGGCAGTCAAGATTGCAATGATGTATTTGTAGTTTTATGAACAGTCTCCTTGTGTATTTTCACACTGCATGTGCAAGATAAAATTGCTTCACATATCACTTAGTTGTTGCAATATTTAATTCAATAACATAAATTATATCTGTATTTAAGAACTTTTTTGTGCAATACAGTCTTATGGTACATAGAAATAATTGCAGCAAACCAGGAAGGGGCTTGCATTTTTTTTAACATCACTAACATAGAAAAAAGCCAATTTTTCATGTGTAGCATTATTCAACATGCTCTACTGAGTACAATACACTGACTTTTTGAAGCCAATAATTCTGTATAGGAAAAAGAGCTATTTATCACTGTTTATTTAAAATAAATCAAAGTGGGGATTCCTCTGGTTGTTCACTGCCAAAACTGGCATTTTCATTAGCATTTGCAATGATAAAAAAAAAAAGAAGCACAAACCACTTAAAGGGATCCATGTCTGGGTGACACAATTTATGCGCTGATATTGTTTAACTGTTATAAGAACAAAGATTTTCAATGTACACTTCAGATGTCAGATACTGTAATTGATTTATTAAAGACTGGTGATCCAGTTCTAACACTGTTGTCTAATGTTATGTACTTCAGCAAAAAAAAAAATAGTTTATAATTTAGTTTTTGAATAAAGAAATTTAATAAAAGATTGCCTACATGTAGCATTTTAGAGCATTTTAGAGCATTTTGATGAATTGCATCAGTCCTGTAAGATATTTTTCTTTTAAAGAGAAATCCAGTGAAAAGATGGTTTGTTTGTTTTTTTTTAAAGTAATATTTTACAAAGGGGGAGAGGGGCTAAGGAAGACTTATCACAGCTTGCTGTCTCTGATTTTGAAAAACTCCTTGAAAACAAGGGGTTGTGGAGATTAATGTTCAAGGGCCTGTGATTTTATACTCCTTACCCAGGCAACACTGTTGAAGTTAACAGGTGTCTTTCTTGGGTAAAAAATTCTGAATATTAATGGCCCAGTACAATCAGAACTAAGAAGGCAGCACAGTGCTCAAATCGCCTTGCTGGCAGGCTACTTTTTGCAGGTGTCTGGCTTGGCCTTTTTTTTTTTTTAAATTGTCCTATTTTGATATGCACTTTGATGTTTAAAGATACCATAACTTGTAACTTACAAAACACCATCTTCATGCTTAAAGTACACAGAACTATATTCTGAGTGCTAGCATCCCCTGCAAACTATCTTGAAAGATAAATGATAGAATGGTTTTGAATAAAAGTTTAAAATGTCCTTATTGCTGGGAACATTGTCCTTATACTAAGGCTTAGAGAAAGGCAAGAGTCTTCTCCCTTACACCCATAGAAATATGGAGTAACTCCATTAACTTTGGAGTTGACAGATTTTACCATTTTGTAATGGAGCAGAATCTGGCCCTGAAATGTTGAGCCCTTTCCCTCGGTCTGTAAATTACTTCTGATGGGCCGACCTCTGTGCACAGCCCTATTGAAGTCAATGTGACTCATACAGGCACAGGGATCTGCTTGTATGGAATAACTTGCAGGATTTCGAGATTAGTTTATTTTCTGGGTTTTTTTTCCCCTTTATTTTACTACCTCTCACTCACATTTATTATTATTATTTGTTTATTTATAGAATATGTTTCAAATAGCTGGTTTGGGGAATTTTTTTAAAATTATCATTTTTACTTGAAACCTGTGTGCTTTTTCTGGATGAATATGAACAATCTGAAGAATTGTTTCTTAAACTCATTTGGTTTTGTAATTTGTATAGAATTCAGGAGATTATTAAAAGGGCTATTCTTTATTCCCTATGCAAATATTTTAAATGTTGTAGTGTATGACAAAATGGGATTTTAAACAAATTCTGCAAGGCAGAAAACAAAATTCTGTTTACAGTGGCGTTGCTGACTATCCTACTATATTCAGCACTTTTAAATATTGTTGTTTATGAAAATGTAGTTTAAAATGCAAGACATATTTATAAACGTTTCTTTTAATAAATACCTGTTTTGTTTGAAAGTGTTGTTGTGTTATGACATACTTTATTCATGTTGGTTAGCTATTTACCATTATGAATAAAATATTCAATTATATTGGTAGAGTAATAGCTATTATGAATAAAATATTCAATTATATTGGTAGAGTAATAGCTATGATGTTTACAAAACTTTTCTTCCTGAAGGAGGGGATGGAATTCAACAAGGAAGAATTGCCTCCTTCTACTGTGAAATACAATTTTAAAAATTAATTTAAGATGCTTTTTCTTAATTAGAATTAAATTTGGTCCTGCATATCTACTGTGCCATTTAGTTAGAATGATATTTACTATGGTACTGTACAGATATAGCATCATATATGTATATATTTATATGGCATGATTTTAGGTTTGCTAGTGTTTGAGGCACAATGCATTTTGGTGCGAACAACTAGACAATGTGTAATAAGACAATACTGCACGTATAAGCCTTTAAAAATGTAGACTTGAATATTCTTGATGTTACCATTTGATGGTGACCTGCTAGCAAAAAGCTATCTTTATAAGATACTTTAGACAAGTAGATGTCTTGTCAAAACAGACAGTTCATCCTTTTTAGGACACTTCTAACTAAAGGGCCCTAAAATACATGTTGGTTTCTAGTACAGGTATTTCAGAAATCTATATCCGGAAACTGTTACATTATTTTAAGAAATACTGCATAGGTCTTCAGTGTAATATTGCAATGAGATTATGTTCTAAATCCCCTATTTTCAGGGATTTATAAACTTACGATTATTTATGACATAGAATCTTGCTTCCAAGGAGTAAATATTAATATAATTACTGTTAATATAAATTTCAATAATTAGTGTTTTCAAAATTATATGAATAGTCAATTACAGTCCATGTCAACTTATTGGATATCTCAAACTGTTTAAATTTCTGAAATTGATATTGACAACAAATTAGATCATAACACAATCTCATTGCTTTTGGTACAGTATTTTGAAAAAAATGTAAACAGCCACACTATTAAACTTGAAAACTGATTTACTTTTACATATAATGTACAATAAAATTTTTAAACTGCCCAATATGCTTATGCTATAGACTGGAATAACATATGTATACACTGTGCCACTTCTGGTCTCATGAAAAACTGAAATGCAAGTTCAAAATATAAACATAAGCTTTAAATAAGAAAAAAATAAGCTTAAATGCACATACATCATAGGGCCTAATCCTGCAGACACCTGTGCATGGCACTGAATAAGCAAAGCATTTAGGCATATGCCTAAATCCCATTGGTTTCAAAGAAACTAAACACGGGCTTTGCTGACTTGGGGACCACGTGAGTAACTTAGGGTTGCCCAAATAGTCTTATTGAAGCCAATAAATGGTTCTGTTTAAATTACTCACATGCATAGTTGTTTTGTGCTCTAAGACAACAGAATGCAGGAAGCTATCCCCATTTTTCAGGTTTAATAAATATGGTCCAAATTCTGACTTGGAGTCATATTTTCTCCCCCAGCATAGGATGTCTACAGATTGCACCTACCTTCACAGGCAGGTGCTATGGAGGGGGATGCTCTCCCTGGGAGAGCAAGTGGATATAATTGTTGCCATACATCAGGCTGGGGGGCCATAGAGGGGACAGCAACTTTAAATTACAGTAAGAGCTTCCTAGAAGGCTTGTTTGCAGAGGCTTGATTCAAAGCCCACTGAAATTGTTAAGACTATTTTCTTCAATGGCCTTTGAATCAGAATCCTGTCCCACAAGGAGTAAGGCCTGCAGCATCAATGGCTGTAAACCTTCTCCTTGCAGCCAAGGACCCACAGCAGGCATCCTGCTGATGGAACCCAGTGACTGAGTGGATTTAGACTTTACATAGATGGATAACCAAAATGTCAGTTTCAACTTGCTTGTTCCTCTCTGGCTTCCAACCCCAATGTGGGGCTTAGGAGACCTGTGTTTTTAATATGTATGCCCACTGACAGAGCTTCAACTCCATTCTGCATACTTCTGCCAATAACAAGAGTAATCTGTGAGCGGTGGGAGGACAGTGCATTGTGGTACCAAAATCTATCACTGTTTGGACTCACATTAATACTGTTTGCAAACTTGGGAAACAAGTATGCTAGCTTAATGCCTGGAGCCAGAATTTGACCCTACTGGTCCCATAAACTAAGATCTCAGTACAAAAACTTTCCCTACAATTTAAAATTGTGATACAAGCCAGATAATTCAACTGCTGACAGTAAGTCATTAATTCATGCTGGCTTTTTCCCTTACAAGCTTTAATTTACACTAAATCATCCTGTACTCTAAATTTCCTGGCTTTTGACTATTTGTCACAAAGCATGTTAATTATACACAGAATTTATGAAATTCATAACTACTAACATTCAAGGAACTCAAGTATTTGGTCCTATGAAATCCATAAAGCTTCATCATTTTTCTTTTCTCCCTTTGACAATGATGCTTACTGTATTAAATTATCCATCATACTTCAGTGAACTCCACTGACAGGTACCAGTGGATCACAAAGAAGCTTTGCATACATGAATAAGATTTCAGAGGCAGTGCTTTAGGCTATTTCTTAATGCCAGACTAACTTCAAAGACTGTAAATTCACTGCGTATCCTCTAAGTGTAATTTTCTTCTTTTAAAAATATTGCTGTTACAATGTATTTTGTCAATCCAATTGTATACAGTGACAGACCTGCTGAAAATGGTTTTCTAAACATTGCAGAATTACCATTTTTGATCACCCATTCATTTTAATATCCACAAACCATCTTCTCATGTTGAATGTATTTCCTGTGGACTTCCAAAATTGATCTGCATTACAAGTTTTCATTTCTGACTGTTTTGGCAACTTTACATGAATATGCATTACATTAACTTTTTTTTTAAATAAATCTTTTGAAATTGACAACTCACTAATGTAAGCTTGGGAGAATTTACTGTTACTCTACAGGTGTCTGTTAATTTAGTTGTAAAGTATGCTTATTTATTTCTGTTAATTTAAGATGTGAATATGAAAGGAAAAACAGAATACTTTGATTTGATTCCTTCCAATGGCTGTACTATAAGATTATTGCTTAACACAATTTTATGGATAATTGCACTTTTTATAACATAATAAAGTATATTCTTTAAACTACTTATGTTTTGAGTTTAGCTGAGAGTCTTACTTCTGATGTCATCCAAAAGAAAGTGCCTTCATTGCAAACTGTTTGCACACAAGGAGATATCAGAAGGGATGAACTGAGAATACCAGACAGCAAAAATAAAGTTATCTCACAATCTTTTATCAAACCACAGCCTACTAAATGACCTCTTTGTATAGCTTTTATATTTCTAATTCAACTGAGCACTAAAATGTATTTAGCAGACGTGTTTTAGAAACTGACGTCCCTATCCACTAAGCTTTGACTGAAATAATTCTTGAAAATTGCCCTTATCTCTTTCTTACAAAACATTTTAGTTCTGCTTTTACTTTGAATGTTTGATTTTTGCATCTGCTGTAACTACAGGATACATATGCAAAGATGCCTAAACTATTTTAAGGATGTTCCTTCAACACTATATTTTTGAGGACTCCTTATAGTAGGAGGAGTGGCTGAGAACTCTGAAATTATACATAACAAAAGCCCAATCCTGGTACAGCTTTTACATAGGATTACAAACACTTCACACATATGTTTATCAGCACCTCAGTAAACTGACTTGGGCCTTATTTATCCTTTTTTAAAATAATTTAAGGTATGAATTTAAACAAATATAGTTATACCAGTCTAAACATCATTGTTGACTCTTATTCCAGTATGTCTTTTTCATGTTAGCTTATGTTGCTCAGGAAGGGGTTTAAACTAAACAAAACAAACACAAAAATTTTTATACCTGAAAATCTGTAAACATAGGATTATACTGGAATAACTGTTAAAACTCTTCAATATTGACAAGCCCTTATTTTGAGGATAGTTGCTCTGATGTGAGTATGGGGCTGAAGTGACCCAGGTCTGAGCAGGTGTGGAATCCAGTGTTTTTAGTTTCAGATCCATGAAGTATGTAGGTACCTAACTCCCTGAAATCAATGGGAGTTAGCTGCCTAACTACCTTGGAGGATCTGGGCTTTTGTGCTTGGGCTCATCTACAGTGTCCATCATATATCTAAGTCATAGGAGTTTGAGAAAATAAGATCCCTGTCCCTCAGATGTTTCCCTTTGTATGCTGGAATAATGGAGGTTCCCACTGTTAACCATATGGAACAGCAACAAAACGGAAGAAAGGGAGTGGGTTAGATCCCTGAGCTTGCCCCTAAAGGAGAAAAGAATGCCTTTACAAGGAAAAAATAGCTAGTGCTGATTGGGGAGAGGGAGAGAATAGGATGGCATATCTTATCTTCAGTCAAGGTGTGTTCTTGTGCAGTTCATCCTGGGAAGAAATCCTCCCTGCTACTTCCAGAGTCAACCTCTGTACATGCACAAAAGCTCCCCATCATTATTCATAGAAGGGTAGACTCAGATGGTGGTCCTGCCATCAGTATGCAAGTGGTGTGGCAGCATTTGAGTAAATTCCGCAGCCAGTGCTATGCAGGTCAGGCTAGATGATCATTATGATCCCTTCTAGCCTTAAAAGTCTACTAACAGAGTAAGCTTGGCTGTGGAGTTCTAGCAGCCTTCACACTACCTTTGAGTGCATCAGCGTTAAGCATTAGAGACAATGAGATGATACAGTTACCTTACTGAAACAACATTTGACAGCTCATGTATGTATGTGAAGATGTACTTTAGTAAAGAAATGGTTCAATCTATTTCTCAGTGGGTAAAAGTCACATGTCAAAATCACTGCCACAATGGGTACTCTTGTTGTCAGTCTCCGCATAAAAGACAAAAATTCAGAAGGAATGGAGAATGAACGGTCATTATCCCATAGATGTAGGGCTTCAAGGTCAGGACTGTGGACATATTGGTGGGCAGTTGATGGAAGCTTGCACTAATATTGAACCAAATATGGTTTGTGGAGAAACTGGAGGGGCTGTAGAGATGTAGGAGGGAGAGGTGAAGAGGGGATGTAGGGGAGGAAAGTGTACAGGGGCTTTAGCAATCTATAGAGAAGTGGAGAGTAGGGGCTGTGACAAAGTATAGGAGGAGGGATGTTAAGAGAGAGAGGTAAAGAAGGGATATACATAGGGATGTACAGGGGCTACAGGGATATACATCTAGGAGGGATATGGGCTGTAGAGATGCATAGCTAGCAGGAGTACAGAGGCTGCAGGAATGTATAGGAATGTATAACTGGGGGAGACAGGCTGTAGGGATGTATAACTACACGAGGTACAGGGGCTGTAGGGATGCATAGATAGGAAGGACACCGGGGCTGTAGGGAGGTATAGCTAGGAGGGGTACAGGGGCTGTAGAGATGTATACGGGCTGTAGGGATGTGTAACAACACAAGGTACAGGGGCTGTAGGGATGCATAGCTAGGAAGGCCACGGGGCTGTAGGGATGCATAGCTAGGAAGGGTGCAGAGGCTGTAGGAATGTATAGCTAGGATGGGCACAGGGACTGTAGGGATGTATAGCGAGGAGAGGCACAGGGGCTGTAGGGATGTATAGCTAGGAGGGGCACAGGGGCCATAGGGACATGTAGGGGTGTATAGATAGGAAGGACACGAGGTGTAGGGAGGCATAGCTAGGAAGGGCACAAAGGCTGTAGGGAGGCATAGCTAGGAGGCGTACAGGGGCTGTAGGGGTATATAACTACCTGAGGTACAGAGGTTGTAGAGATGTATAGCTATCAGGGGCACAGGGGCTGTAGGGACGTACAGCAAGGAGGGGCGCAGGGGCTGTAGGGACATATAGGGACTGTAGGAATTTATAGCTAGGAGGAAAGCAGGGGCTGTGGGATGTACAGGGGTTGTAGGGATGTATAGCTAGGAAACGCACAGGGGACCTAGGGATGTATAAGGGCTGTAGCAATGTATAGCTAGGAGCAGTGCAGGGGTTGTAAGGATGTATAGGGGCTGTAGGGATGTTTACCTAGGAACTGTACAGATGCTGTAGGGATGAATAGCTAGGAGCAGTGCAGGGGCTGTAGGGATGTAAAGGTAGGAGGGGCACAGGGCCCATAGGGATTTATAGGGGCTGTAGGGATGTATAGGGGCTGTAGGGATGTATAGCTAGGAACGGCACAGGGGCAGTAGGGATGTATAGGGTCTGTAGGTATGTATATCTAGGAGGGGAGCAGGGGTTGTAGGGATGTATGGGGATGTAGGGATGTTTACCTAGGAACTGCACAGATGCTGTAGGGATGAAAAGCTAGGAAGGGCGCTGGGGCTGTAGGGATGTATAGGGGCTTTAGGGATGAATAGCTAGGCGGGACGCAGGGGCTGTAGGGTCTTACAGCTAGGAGGGGCGCAGGGGCTGTAGGGTGTATAGAGGCTGTAGGGATGTACAGCTCGGAAGGCACAGGGGCTGAAGGGATGTACAGCAGCTGTAGGGATATTTAGCTAAGAAGCACACGGGAGCTGTAGGGATATATTGGCGCTGTAGGGATGTGTAGCTAGGCATAGTACAGGGGCTTTAGGGATGTATAGCTAGGAGGAGAGCAGGGACTGTTGGGCTGTAGGCATGTATAGCTAGGAACGGCACAGGGGCTGTAGGGATGTGTAGGGGGTTCAGGGATGTATAGGGGCTGTAGGGATGCAGAATAGCACAGGAGCTTAGGGATGTTTAGGGGCTGTAGGCATGTATAGCTAGGAGGGGGCGGGGGCTGTAGGGATGTTTAGCTAGGAGGGGGTAGAGGCTGTAGGGATGTTTAGCTAGGAAGGGAGCAAGAGCTGCGGGGACGCCAGGTGATGATCACGAGTGCCTGTCTCACACCTTCCCTGAGTGTTTCCCAGTCTATGGCGAAGGTTCCAGCTGCTGCTTCCTGTAGCGAGCGAGGACCCAGCGGCTAAGACACGCCCCACCCCCAACACTGTCGACCCTGGGACTGTCTTCACTCCGCCCCCTCCTCCTGGCCGTCCAATCCGATCCCTGCTACGATCAACCCGAACCTCGTCGGCTATTTCCGAAGCTTGCGGGGAACCGAGCGGCTTCGGCAATTTCCGGTATTGAAGGGGTGCCCGCCGAGCGTTTCCGGCTGGAGAAAAACCCGAGTGGCTTCGGTCTTTTCCGCAGCGGGTCCTTCGCCTGGGGCATGCGGCTGCTCGCGCGGACTGTCCGCGCAGCGCAAGGGCTGCGCGCGGCCCCGCCCCCCGCCAGGAGCTGCCGCGGGGCCGCCGCCGGGGCCGCTGTGTGCGGGGGACGTGCCGCGCAGGAGCCGCGGCGCCCGCTGAGCTCCTGGCCCGGCCTGGAGACGCTGTTCGCCGCCCCCGCGCTGCGCCGCTTCCTAGAGGAGCAGGCGGGGGTTCGGGGCGGCCCCGAGCTGCGAGCGCGGATACAGCGGCTGTGGGCAAAGGAGCAGGAGCTGCGGGACACGCAAGAACTAGCACGAGCAGGTGAGAGACCCCTCACCCCCCACTAACGGCCGAGCGCGCATGGCCCCGCCCCCTGGCTCTGGCTCCGGCTCCGCCCACGTGCTCTGCTGGATCCCGCCCGCCCGGACTCGCGAATTCCAGGTTCTGTGTGCGCGCGCCTGTGGCTGCTAACTCCGGAGTTTGTCTACACGGGGAGTTAATTCCTGATTAACTCCGGAATTAAGAGTGCTTTATTGCATTTTAGCTTAATCCGAATCAGATTAAGGAACTCATGTTGCAAAATAAGAGCGTGCACAGAAGGTATTAATCAGCAATAGCTGTTCCACTTTAAATTCACACTTTACCTTAATCTGAAATAATTTCTCAGTAGCAATGAGTGTTCATTGGGCTTGTGTTCCTGACGGTCCTGTCTAGTATTTAAATCCCCTTGGGGATCTGTGCCATAGTTTCTGCAATTGTTTTTATTTAAGTCAGAATCACAGCTTTCATTTTTGAAAAAAGTTTCTAGCCTTCAGGGATGCAGAGAAAAAATTTAAATGTGAACCCTAAAGGCTCCATAAGAAGAAAGCAAATAATAAAATTACTTTTAGAAAAGCTCGTGTTTTTGAGGGGCCTGACAAATGATTTTTTAATGTTTGCATGTTGACAGTATTGTGTTAAAATGTGCTAGCAAAACACTTACCTTATCCTGGTGTGTACAGGCCCAAAATGAATATTTTCTAACATGCTATATTTTCCCCAGACTATAAAAGATCATAACTGTCAGTTTTCAAATAGTTGATGGGCTAAAATTTGCTTGTATAGGCTCTTCATTGAACAATTACAAATGAAAAGATTTAAATAGAAATAATTCAGCCACCTCCACCTGGCCGTCATTTGACTTTTTAATCATAGACTATGTCTATGCTATGGGGATGATAGTGGCATAGTTTTGGTGGAATAGCTATCCCAGCATAACATCATAGTGTGTAGATGAAGCCTACAGTGATGGAATAGGTTTTTCAGTTGCTGCAGAAACACTTCCTTCCCAAGCAACAATAGCTAGATTAACACAAGTATTCTTCCATCAACCTAGCTGTGTCTAGACTGGGGATTAGGTTAGCGTAACTACAGCGCCGAGGTGTGTGGATTTCTCACAGCCCTGAGCTCTGTAACTATGTAGAAATAAGTTTTAGTGTAACTCAGGCCCCTAGATTGTTTTTTTTTTTTTTGGTTGTTCTCAGATTGTTTTGGTTGTATTAGTTATTTCACTGCAAAATGGTACCCACCTTTTTTGGCAGTGAAGATATAGCCTTAGACCTCATTGTCAGTAGGAAAAATGTGTATTTTAACATTAAAATCCTAGTGTAGACAAGCAGTTGTACTTTAACATATTAGCTGTTTGAGGTAGTGGGGAGCCTACAGTTTATTTGACCACATGACTTGACTACATGTTAAAACTAAAAATAACGTTGACTACATCAGGGTTTTAACACATGTTAAATTAATTAGTTAAAAGCATACCTTCTTTCCTAGTGACAGTAAGGCCTAATGGGGCTTTTGGTTGTGCTAAGATAACTTGACTATGCTATCATAATTCAAAACTTCACCCTTTTTTGCCTACTATGATATGGCCCTATAATTCACAATGGGTAATAGATAAAACTTTTAGATAATGTTTTCACCTCTTACATTACCCACCTTGTCTCTTATATCCTGGGACTAACATGGCTAGTATGCTCATATAATGGGTAATATTCAGTTTAGTGAAGAGCGCTAGATCAAGGTTTTACACACTATTTAAGCCTTTAACATGAGGCTTACGTGGGATTGAGAGCCTTTCTGTAAATGCAGATCACCATCTTTATTTAATGATCCATCCTTTAAACATACCAGCAGGTCAATTTAGAATTGAACATGTGTGGGAAATAATGAAGCACCAGTAACTGAACAGTGCACAGCATTTCCCTTCTAGATAGAGGAAGAAAAAAAGATACAGCTACTTTCTTAATCACAATTTAAAAAAGCATTTATTGCAAATCACTTTTGAGTCCATCCATCCTTGTTTAGAGCATCATCTGGTCTTTTGAGTGTACATGACAATTTATGCTTCTAACCTGCATTTGCACATCTAGCAAAAAGGCAAACACCACTTTTTTGCACTCTTTCTTTACCAGTGTTCCCTCGAGGATATTTTTATTTTTCTGAGGCTGGCAATATAAAAGAGCATCTTTTGTATGTTACTCTAGGCTTCTTGTGTCCAAAGTTTAATTCAGACTGAAACTCGGAAGCCAACAGAAGTAGCAGGGGAGTGAAAGGCTCTTAGCAAAGAGTAGCAGTGCAGCCGAAGCAATGCAGTTTAGAGAGCAGACTCGTTGAAAGAGATGCTCTATATCTATCTACTAACTGAACTGGGGAGGGAAGGGGTATGTGTTTGTTTAATGCACACCTGCTTAATCCATGCTGATACTGTTTCCTTATCCCTCCCTGTGTTCAAGCAGCAGACGCTTGAGGGTATATCTACACAGGTGTAATTGTATCCCAGGTAGGCATACCCACACTAATCTACCTAGCATGGATAACAACAGTAATGAAGATGTGGTGGCATGGACTTCAGTGCAGGCTAGTCACCTGAGCACAAGCCCACCAAGGACCCTGTGTACCTAATTGAGCTAATCTGCACTGAAGCCCTTACTGCCATGTCGTCACTACTATTATTATCTATGCTAGCTGGATTAAAGCTGGTGTGGATATGCCTACCTGCACTCCAGTCACATCTTCATTTTCTGAGTAGGCTGTACACAAAGAGCCTTCTCCTTTCAGTGAGGTCAGAGTGTTCTCTTAATAGATTGTTTTGGATGTGGTGTTTTGTTGTATGTGAAACTGTATTTGGTAGCCTAATGGCATGTCTACACTGGCAAAGTTACAGCAGCGGCATTTACAGCACCGCTCAGAGAGCACTGAAGGGAAACCGCTGTTGTGTGTTCACATTGTCAGCTGCCTGTGCAATAGTATGTTCACACTTGGGCACTTGCAGCGGTATTCACAGCAGTGCATTCTGGGTAGCTATCCCACAGAGCACCTCTTTCTCTTCTGCCGCAAGGACTTGTGGGAAGGTGGAAGGGATTGTGGGGCATCCTGGGTACTGTCCCAATGACCCGTGATGCGTTGCTTCGCATCCCAGAAATCCCTTAGCTTCTGTCTGCTTTTGGCACCATCTTTCAACGGTTTGTGTACTGTGCACCCTGCCTCTTCAGGCTGCAGGAATGGATCCTGAACTGTTGACCAGTATGCTGCTCGCTCTGACTAACACGTCACAAGTGGCAGTGGAGTTATTCCTTAAACTACAAAGGCAGATGGAGTGCAACATTGTTCTTGCCACGCATAGAAGATACAACATGAGATTGTGGCATTTATAGAGGTGCTGACCACAGCTGAATGCCATTTTGGGGCTCGGGAAACAAGCATCAAGTGGTGGGATCACATCGTCATGCACGTCTGGGATGATGAGCAGTGGCTGCAGAACTTTCAGATGAGGAAAGCCACATTCATGGGACTGTGTAATGAGCTTTCCCCAGCCGTGTGGCACAAGGACACAAGAATGAAAGCTGCCTTGTCGTTGGAAAAGCGTGTGACAATTGCACTGTGGAAGTTGGCTACTCCAGACTGCTACCAATTGATCATTAACCAGTTCGGAATGGGAAAGTCAACTGTTGGACTCATGCTGATGGAAGTGTACAGCACCATTAATCGCATCCTAGTCCGAAAGACCATGACTCTGGACAACGTGTGTGACATTGTGGATGGCTTTGCACAAATGGGCTTCCCTAACTGCGGAGGGGCCATCGATGGCATGCATATTCCAATTCTGTCACCAGACCACCTAGCCACCAAGTACGTTAATCACATGGGGTATTTCTCAATGGTTCTCCAGGCGCTTTTAGACCACCGTGGGCGTTTCACAGACAATAATGCAGGCTGGTCCAGAAAGGTGCATGACGCACGCATCTTTCGGAACACTGGCCTGTTCAAGAAGCCGCGAGCAGGGACTTTCTTTCTGGACCAGAAGATCACCATAGGGGAAGTCGAAATGCCTGTTGTGATCCTGGGAGACCCCGCTTACCCCTTAATGCCGTGGCTTACGAAGCCATACACGGAGCAACTTGACAGCAGCAAGGAGCGATTCAACAACAGGCCAAGCAAGTGCAGAATGACTGTTGAGTGTGCTGTTTAAGGGCTTATCTACACTGGCATTTAACAGCACTGCAACTTTCTCACTGAGGGGTGTGAAAAAACACCCCCCCTGAGCTCAGCAAGTTTCAGCACTATAAAGCGCCAGTGTAGACGGTGAACCCGCCCAGTGCCAGTAGCTACGCCCCTCGTGGAGGTGGGTTTTTTTAGAACACTGGGAGAGCTGTCTCCTAGCGCTCTGCTTCGACTACACAATCCACTTTAAAAGCAGTGTTGTGGCAGCACTTTAACATTGCCAGTGTAGACTAGCCCTAAAAGCCTACTGGTGCTGCCTCTGTGGGAAGCTGGACCTGGCCAATGACAGTATGCCTATGCTAATAGCCGCATAGTGTATGCTCCATAATATTTGTGAAGGAAAGGGTGAAAGCTTTACTCAGGGCTGGACCCCAGAGGCTCAGTGCCTGGAGGATGTGAGTTTGAACAGCCAGAGGTCAGGGCTATTAGAGGGGCACAGCGCGTGGACATAAAGATCGGGGATGCCTTGAGGAAGCAATTTGAAGATGAAAGCCAATAATACTTGTTGCTATGTGTGAGATTGCAGTGCTTGTAATGCTAGGAGCTGATTGGTGCACATGATGCAATAAGGGGGTTTAACATAGTTGTATGTTACTTTGCAGAGCTCTTTTTGTTTTCAATTTATAGAATAAAGATTGCTTTCAAACCAACACAATTCTTTTATTAAAAGACAACAACCGGAGGAGAGAGTCAAACAAAAAAAATGTCAGCAGGGAAGGGGATGGGGGAAGGGAAGGCCTCAGGAGGAGGAGGGGTCCCGGGACAGTTTAAGATTTATGTATGTCCTCGGATTATATCCAGTCTTCTCCTTTGGAGTACAATGCAGCGGGTACTGTACTTCAGCAGGGCCAAACTGCAGAGGGATGGGTGTTGAGTGCAGTGGGTAGTGGGAGTCTGCAGTGCTGGACAGTGAGGAGGGAGGAGTGGAATGCTGCTGGAACAGATTGGAGCCAGGAGGTTGATAAAAGTGTGATGGTGGTGTCTGGGGGGGCACATAAGAAAGAGTTTTGTGACAGCTGGTGCAGGGGAGCTGCTTGGTTTGAAGAGCTGGTATAGCCTGGAGTGTGTCTGCTTGGCGCTCCATAACGTTAAGAGTTGCTCCATGGCTTTATTCTGGTATGCCACATTCTCCCTTCGGTCCCTCTTCTCGCTGTCCTGCCACTTCTTCAATTCCTGTTTCTCGGCAGCGGAGTACATAATAATCTCACACAGAAAGTCCTCCTTAGTTTTTCTTGGCCACTTTTAATTCTGCACAGCTGTTCAGCCACCGATAACAAAGAAGGAGGCTGGGCTCCCGAGGTCATCTCTGTGAAGTTTTTAAATGCAACATTTTACAGAAGCAGTATTGTATTAAAACACAGCCAGTACTCACACACCTGTCACTATCTGGCTGACCCCACGCAAGCACATGAGCCACAAGACCCCCAAAATGGTGAGTGGCCACAGGGACAGGGTAAATCACTCTTCCTGGACCCTTCTGTACATTGGGCATGTGACTCTTGGGGAGAGCCAACACTTTGGGGGGGAGGGGGGTGATAATCATTCCTGTCCCCACACTTTCCACAGGATGTGATCATTATGGAAGGTATCTCGCTGCTGAGGGTGAACAGGGAATCAAGGGAGGGTCTTCTCCAAACCTGCGGCTTCCACCCTGGCCTCTATGCAGCTTGCCTGTGTTCAGCAATGCCCCCCTCTCCCTGCCCCCCTGTGACGGCACAGTGGTGCGGGAAGGTTACCGTGAGTAGGGGAAGAAACAAAGCAGCTCTGCCGAAGAACCTGCGGCAGCGGATTGCCCAGTATCTCCACAAGAGTTTCCTGGAGATCTCTGAGGGAGATTCCCGTGAAGTGAGGGAGTCAATCAACAGCCTGTTCTGCCGCTTATACGAGGCATGCGGTGGGAGACAAGCCTTGCCTTCTGCAACCGCCTTACCCCCAACAGCTCGCTTCAGCAATTCCCAAAATCAGATCCACTTACCTGGGGCCTCCTCTCCTGTTTGTGCTTTGCCAGTCTCCGACAGCTATGATAGCCTAGGCTCCTCCAGGATAGAAAAGAGCTGCTGGCTACATGCATCTCTGGCCTTCGAGTCATCTTCTGCCTCTGGGTACCCCTCCACATCCTTGTCCAAGATTTCCTCCTCCTGGCTCAGTACACTCTCAACTGGCACACAAGCCAACAAAATATCCACAGGGCCCTTCGCGATGGAGGTGGGATCGCTGCTCAGTATCATGCCCAGCTCTTTGTAGAATTGGCAGCTCGTGGGCACAGCACTGGAGTGGCAGTTTGCCTCCCGCACCTTGTGGTAGGCTTTCAGCAGCTCCTTCACTTTGACCCTACATTGCAATGTGTCCTGATCATGGCCCCTTTCTGTCATGCATCGTGAAATCTGTCCATAGATATCATAATTCCTACGGCTGGAGCGCAGCTGGGATTGAACAGCCTCCTCTCCCCAAATGCTGATGAGGTCCAGCAGCTCGGCATTGCTCCAAGCGGGGGATTGCCTGGTGTGTGGAGCAGGCGTGGTCACCTGGAAACATGCACTGAGACAACTGCACGCATCACCGAGCAAACAGGAAGTGGACTTTCAAATTTCCAAAGGAAGCTACGGGGTAGAGTTGATGGTTGTTGGTCACCAGAGGACAGGGCAGTAGAGTTCAAGCCGATGACCAGAGAGATGAGAACAGGAATTGTTCAACACCTCCTGCAGGCCAATCACAGCACTGTAATCGCCATGGTGTCAACACTGGCACCGCAGCGCTGTAACCCTGGTGCAGAAAACTCTATGCCTCTTGTTGGGATGTTGTTTTTTTTTTTAAAGCACTGCAACTGTGCAGTTTCTGCACACTAAGTGGCTTGGCAGTATGTACACCTGAGGAGTTATAGCGCAGAAAGCTGCTTTACTGCGCAGAAACTTGCCAGTGTAGACAGAGCCTAAGACTAGGTAACAATGTTTTCCTGGCATAGATGTGACGAGCCCAGCAATACCGGCAAAACCCTGTGTAGACATAGTTATATCAGCAAAAGAGTCCTTGTCGTTTAGGAGGTCATTTAACGATACCCGCAAAGATCTCCTTATGCCCATATAAATTGCATCTCCAATCGGGGCTCTGCTGATATAGCTCTACCAATATAGCTGTATCGGCAAAGCCTTTTTTCTGTCAACTGGTCTTAAAAAAAGCTTGTGTACAAATATTGGTATTATCTAAAATCAGGCATGGTCAGGAATTTTACAGTGAAACACTATTCCAGTGAAATTTTTAATGATAGGTACACAACAGTTTTCAGCTTTCAACATTAAATGTAATTTTTTTTCAGCTATTATACATCAAAAAGGTTTGTTTTTATATTGAAAAGAAACTATTGTTTTAGAACTGTATGCTTTGAAAACATTTTTCTGAGATGATTGGTAATAGTATATAAGACCTTTAGCTTCTGGGTTACTATTCAGAATCCAGTCAAAAGCAGAAGTGGCCAAGAGTTATTGCAGTATAATGACAGGTTTGGCCTGTGTGCTGGATATATATAAGTAGTATTTTTAGTTCGGTGTCCAGTGTACTGGTGTAAGCTTCACAAAAACTACCACCACTTTGGCACCATTCTTGATAATTGCAGAAGAACAACCAAGGATTGAATGGGCATGACAAATATAACAGTCCCCCTTCATTGCTAGAAGTGGTAACGGTGGGCTGTTTAAAAGTCTGTCTGGGCTGGATTAATTTATTTTAAGAATTGCTTGTATTATTCAAGAAATGTCATCTGTGCTGAGCAGTGAGGTAGAGGTGGGAATGTTGTGATACAGCCAAACCCTTAGGTAAATAGAGAATTTTAAGATTAACTCCTAGTTAGTTTTCACATTTCTTTCTGGATAGAATAGAGAGAGATTAAATAGGGTGGATCACCCCATATCTCATATAAACAAAACCAGAAAATACTATTAAAATAATTATTCATCTCTATCACATATTATGGCAAATGTGGGGGTGGGGATGGACTAAGGTCTAAGGTAATAACATATCATAGTCTTCAACTTTTAATGACGTCAAAATATGTTTTTATTCAGTAAGAATTGTGGTTTGTCATACAGCTATTGTGGAGGGCGGATTAATGAGATTGTGTAAATCATAGCTATTGAGGATTAACTCACTCCAATATTGCAGATGAGAATGAAGATTTGCAGAAGCTTGCAGAAGAGGAAATAGTTTCCTGTCAGGAAGAGATAACTGAATTGAAGCGCCAGGTATAGTCCTTTATAAAGTAACGTCATATATCCATCTACTATTCAAAGTTAAATGAGCACTAGCCAAATCCTGTCCTCATTTATGACCATACAACTTCATTCAGATTAGTTTTTCATTTTTTACAGTTGATAGAATGAAACACAATCCCATGTCTCTAGCAAAGAACTGCAAAGTTGACATATTATAGAATCACAGAAATACAGGGCTTGAGAGGTAATCCATCCCTTCATGGACGAAATATCCCTAGACTATCCCTGAAAGGCATTTATTTGTATTTATAGAGCCCTATGTGGGCACTTCTCAAGAATTTCAAACTATAAATGCTAATAAGGCTTCTTCTGTTCTCTGGCTGCAAGAGAAACTGTTAATTAGTTTTACTGCTTATATGTATGTGCCCAGGGCCTTTATCAATTGATAAGGGCAAATACACATAGGATCACTGTGAGAGTAGGCTATTGCTTTTACAAAAGACATTTTTAAACTATGTAACTAGTTCTCACTTGTTAGTTTGTGTAGGCATCTGCATAGTAGTAAGTGTCATCAAAATCATTCCCTCTGGAATGTGCACAATAACAAGGTAAAAAGCTATTTTTTCCCCTAAATCTGATCTGTTAAAGAAAATTGATTAATTTTGCCACATACTCATCCAGCACCAAAATGACAGTTGGTTTATATGTTTATTTTTTTTTGGTAAACATACAAAAATGTATAGATTTACAGGAAGAACAGATAAGACAAAGATATATAGAGAAACTGTACTCAGTACAAGCAAGCAGTAATGGGTGGAAAACATTACAGGGAAGTGTTTAAAGCAAGCTTGGTCCAATATGTAAAATTGTTTTATAAAGGCTATTGATGTATTTTCAGGTTTTAATATCAGTGCATTTTTAATTTGTGATCAATACAAATTCACATCTTTCCTGATTAAAAAAAATAACAAAATAAAACAAAACAAAAATCTTGAACAACTCCATGACACATTTCCGAACCTTTTCAGTTACAGAGCTACTTAGTTGATAAGCTAGTATTGAGTTAAAAGGAAATCTCAGTTTAAAAAAGACTTTCCATTTCCAGATATTGGTCAGTGATTTCTGTAGTCTCCAAAAGCAGAGGTCTCTTCTGGCTAATGGAAATCTGTGCAAGGTTTTGCTGGTCAACTTGAAGAGAGCCTTTCACCATCACAGACAAACACAAAAAAGGCTTTGCCCAACAAATGCACACTTGATTCGTGTTAGTCTTCTGGGAGGTAGTGTAGTAACAAAAAGGGCACCGACTGGAAGTCAGGAGATTTGGGTTCTATTCCTAGGACTTCCATTGATCTGCTGTATGACTTTGGGCAGGTTATTTCACCTATGCGTCAGTTTCCTACCGATAAAATGAGGATAACGATACTTACCTTCCTTGAAGTCTACAGATAAATGCTAATAAGTATTATATATTCATGTATTAATGGGAGTTGCCTGGGGAAAATTATAGTACAAAAAAAAGTAGGTTGAGCTTAAACACTATGTGGGAAGAAAGAGCATTAAGAAAACTACCTAGTTGGAGAATGTCAAGGAGCTACCGTAACAGACTGCAAAATAAAATAATTGACGGCTTGTGTGATATTTTCATACCATCTGAACATAGTGAAATATTTCAAGTATGCATTGAGGTGTCAGGAGAAGAAAATCTTAGGATATGTCTACACTGGGAAGTTTCTGCGCCACAAATTATACCACTTTTATTAAACCGCTGGAATTAAACCGCTGTTGCGTGTCCACGCTGTGCTCCTTGTGACGCTGGAGCGCATCCACATTAGCAGCTCTTGCAACGGCAAAGACAGTAATATATTGTGGTAACTATCCCACTGTGAAACTGGCCACAGGGTGCTTTGGGAAGGGTTTGCAATGCCTCATGGGGCAGGCACAGCATCACATGATGCAGGTTTCCCAATCCCATTGTTCCAGGGGCATCCTACTGCATTGCCAGCTGCTTTTCAACTGAAGGGGTGGTGGGGAAGAGTATGTGACAGGGAGTGTGTGTGTGTGTGTATGGAGGGGGGGAAGAGACAGTGTATTTTGGGGGACAGAGCTTGTGTCAGCATGCTGTCTTGTAAGTTCAAACAGCGACAGGAAGCAACCAGTCCTGAGGCAGGGGGAAACCCTGACATCAGCCCCCGCCTCCCTCCTTGAGATCTCTGCACTTCAATCTCTCTTACACTCTCACACATGCATGGGTGCCAAGCTACCTGCCCCTGTGTTCAACAGCGTGAGCATTCCACATTAATGGCTTGCTTTGTATCCCAGAGCAGATCAGCACAGCACACAATCACTGCCAGAAATAATGCTTTGAAAGGGGAGGGGCACATGTCTCCGGGGCAGCCAAGTTCAAAACAATGAGCAGAGCGGTCACTTGAGACATTATGAGACAGCTCCGGAGGCCAATTACAGTGCAGAAAGCAATCAAGTGTCTACACTGGCAATAGAGAGCTGGAGCCTCTGTGCAAATAGCCTTATGACTCTTGTGGAGGTGTTTTGTTTTTGTTTTGTTTGCAGCGCTGCAACTGAGGAGTTTCTGCACACAAAGTGGCTTGGCAGAGTGTACACGTCTGCAGTTTGAGCACAAAAAGCTGCTTTACTGCACAGAAACTTGCTAGTGTAGACAAGCCCTTAAACAGGTAAAATGGTGTGTAATTTTTGTATTTACAGATAGTATTGCATTTGATTCCTTCAGAAGAAATAGACAACAGTGATTTGGTCATGGAAGTAACTGCTGGAGTTGGTGGACAGGAAGCCATGCTGTTCACTGCAGAGATATTTGATATGTATCAACAATATGCTGCATATAAAAACTGGAGATTTGAAATACTGGAATATTTTCCAAGTGAAATAGGTTAGTAATTAATGCTCTAATAACTTGAATCAAAAAGTTGAATAGTTAAAAGCAGTGTACTTACATGAGGGTTTTGTTGCCTGCCTACAAGCACTTCACCTCCAAATTTAAGTAAACAGAATCAGTGGAGCTGTCTCAAAAAACAAGATTTTTCTCAATTTTTACTGTGAGAATGAAAGGATGAAAATCTATACCTTCACACAATGTAGTTGGCGTAGCTTGAGAAAAATCAATATGAATTGAAGTTACATGTTCAAGGTGAAGATATCTGCATACTGGTATGTTTATATATATTAAGTATGTTTTGTATTGATTTGGAAACAGTTGTTTTATATAGCTATTTAATATTCTTGTTTTTATATGATCATTCTGTTGTATTCTGAATGTTTGTTCAGTGCTGTGGGTGCTTTGGGACAAAAAGGGGCACTGTGAATTAAAATTATGTTCGGTGACTAAGATGAAATATCTTGAATTTATCTGAAATGTTATCTTGTGCCAAATATTTTCTCATCCATTTAAATTTTGTTTCAGTAAAAATGTACAATAAAACCTCACTAATCTGCACCAAAAATGCACATGCTTAATATCACACACATGCTCAATTGTAAATTCACCTGGACAGTAAGTTTAAAGGTTGAGCCATTACATAAACCTGGGGATCTCCACTTAACCATATAACTCTTATGATAAAGGTTTAAATCAGGCCTGCACAATATGCGGCTCACGGAGGCTCACTGTGCGGCCCACGGTGGGGAATCAAAGGGCTCTGGGCTGCCAGCAGCGGCGGGGAACCCAGAGCCCTTAAAATCCCAGCTGCGGCCGAAATTCAAAAGGCTCTGAGCTGCCCGCACCGGTGGGGAGCCCAGAGCTCTTTAAATCTCAGCCGTGGCCGGGATTCATAGGGCTCTGAGGTGCCTGCAGCCGTGAGGAGCCCAGAGCCCTTTAAATCTCAGCCACGGCTGGGATTCATAGGGCTCTGGGCTGCCCGCAGAGATTCCCAGCCGCGGCTGAGATTTAAAGGACTCAGGATTCCCCGCCACCACGGGCAGCCCAGAGCCTTTTGAATCCCGGCAATGGCTGAGATTTAAAGGGCTCAGGGCTCCCCGTGGCTGCAGGCAGCCCAGAGCCCTTTGAATCCCAGCCACGACTCCAGCGGATGGGCTGGGGCTGGGATTTAAAGGGCTCGGGCTCCCCTCAGCGGCAGGAGCTCTGGGCCCTTTAAATCTCTGCCCCAGTCCCGCAAAGCTCCGGGTTCCCCCAGCTGCTGGAGCCCTGGGCCCTTTAATTTGCCCCAGAGGGCTCCCAGCCACTTCTTCAGCTGGGAGCCCCTGGTTGGTTTAAAATCAAGTATCACCTCCCCACCCCCAACCTTCCTTTTTGGCCCACAGCTGTTTTGGTGGGGCGGCGCTGGGGAAGGAGGGTTTGTTTCTGCAGGGCTGGGCGGTGCTGAGGCAGGGTGTTTCCGTGGGGCCGGGAGGTTCTGGGGGGGTGTGTTTCCGTGGGGCCGGGGGGGGTTGGCCCTCAGCTGTTTTCTTTGGAGTAATGTGGCCCTCACTGCTTTACGAGTTGTGCAGGCCTGGCTTAAATTGTGTGCAAGACCTTTCCTTGGAACGCTTCACTGAAATGAATATTACCATTTGGGAATTATAGGGCCATATTTTAATGGGCAAACCTCACTTGTACACATGAATTAGTTGTTGCATGCATTTGTACTTCTGAAAATGTAGGTCTGGTTCCTTTATGAAACCCATCCTCTTCATAAGCTACACTTCTCACTTTCTGACTGTCATAAAATAATTCTTGTGACTCCATCTTAATGAAGATCGGATTTATTCATTTGTATCTTTTATTCAATCTAGTAAAGTTAAATTGTGTAACAGGATTTTTTTTAGAAGCAGAAAAATTCAAATATGTAAAACTGGTCTATGCTACAGTCTTCTTCAGTTCTTTTCTCATTGTCAGCTGAGCATTTTGGACTGCTAGTTGCTAGTGACTATCATGAGCTCAAGTTTTCTGTTATTTCAGAATCTCCTTCTAGAGATGTTATTGTTAACTGGATTAAGCAAATTCCCCATGTGCTAATTCTTAAACATGCCAAAATTTATAATTCAAGGACATCCATAAGGTAGACTAATTCTGTCACAAATAAACTGATGATTGTGGTCAAGCATACCCAGTTTGCCAGTAAATTTGCTTGCCAAGTCACAGTACAGATGGTATAAGGCGTTCCTGTGGGTGTACCTTGGTGTGGGTGGTACTTTGTTTCTTAATCAAGTTAATTAATGTCCATTCTATTTTTTTTTATTTCCACATGCTGTGGTAGCTTCTAATTAAATATACAGTGGTTTACTAAGGCAGATTAACTCACTAAGACATTTCACAAAAGACATGAATGTAGGTTCACCAAATGGTAAACAAATAAGATGTTTGACCTGTATAGCTTTAACAAACATCTATTTTGGAAACATAAAAACTTTTGGGATAAGACATGGGAAAGATAGAGAAGAAGCTGAATCACTAAAATCCACTAGAAATTAACTTAATAATCACTGATACCATAGTGCACTTTCAAAATATTTTTACTGTGATCATCAACCAGCTTCCTCTTCAGCTTGCTATGTAGAAGAGATACTTATTTAGCTTTCTAATTAGAATAAATGTTTAAGCATTAATATTATGGTAAGCCTAAATTCTATGTAATTGAGCAAGAATCCTTGAATATACAGCAATAAATCTTTTACTCAGTCTGATGATGGCCATATTATACAATTGAAAGATTTCACAAGAATTGTTAGCATGGAGAGCATATGTTGAAGTTTCAGATTTCTTTGGCAGCCATTCGTATTTAACAGACATATCCAAACTGTATCTTTGATAGCTGTATTTATTAGTATTAAGTGGTGGATTTAACATACAGCATTAACATAATAAACTGATACATGCTGACAAATCACAAGCTATAAAGTTTGTTTAATTATGCATTGAGGTAACAAAGCTATACATTTACAAATTTATATAAAACTCTAATTTATTGGCAAGTATGGGCAAAAAATTTAAAAAAATCACCATGATAGGTCAGATGGCTTTGTAAGGGAGCAGGGAGGGAAATTGTAAGGTTGGCATACAGACAATATTTTTTGGGGGGGGGGGAAGGTGTGGGGGGTCCGTACAGACTGACTTAATGGAATCAAAACTTATTTCTTTTTTGTGAGAAAATGTTAGTAGAATATTAAGTGTCTGCAGAGAACAGCAATATTTGCAAACCCCTTCATTATAGTTGTCAAACACCGGTCCCACAGTGTGGATCTGACCTGCTAAATGTATTTTTGGTGGCCTAGATTGCATAGTCAGATTTCTGCACTGTTTTGGCTTTCATTTTAGAAAGCTTCTATCTAGCCCTTGAAGAGAGAGCCTAACATGTATACTGATGCAGGAATGGCTTTTAGTGATATGAACCTACCCGCTCCTATAATCTCATTGGGGTTAACTCCAAATTCCAGTTGTGACACTTTGTCAGCCTTAACTATTTCATTGCTAATAATTTTAGTGACTGGAAAGGGGTGGCTGGGAATTGTGGGTTTTTCCTACCTCTCAGCAGGAAATGAAATTCAGAGAAAGAAGACAGGAAGAGAAATACAAAAACAGGGAAGAGAGGAAGAGGACTAAAGGTGGAAGGGAGACACAAAACAAAAATAGTCATGGTCCTAAAGTTGAGCAAATTTTTCCATTGAGTAATGTTGAATATAGCAAGATACTAACGAATAATAAGTAAGTTTGTTACTATATAGAGACCATGTTCCTTTAACAAACAACCTGCAGGGAATTTTTGTTCTTGGACTTTTTTTTTTTCATCATTGGGTATAAACCTGACTGAAGATATTAGTTAAAACATTGTTCCTTGTTAACTGCTTCGTTTTTTTTAAAAATTAGAAGATAATTCCTATGGGAATTTCCTAGTAGAAAACTCAGCCAAGAAGGGACACTGCCTGCCTCTTCACTGTATAATCAGCCATCTTGATTTTCCCCAACACCAAAAGCTACATGAGACAACATATAGAAAGCAAGAGTGCTGCAGAATGTTGAGGAATGGAACACAGGTTGGCTGGTGAGGAGATACTTTATAATTAAGTAAAGCCTGATTCAGACTACACATGAGTCACTTGACAAATTATTCCTAACTTTTTCCCAGCAACAAATGTCAGTATCATCTAAATAAAATGTTTCAAATGATAATAAGATAGTTATAGTAAGACAGTTTTCTCTTTGTCTTTAAGGTGGCCTGAGACATGCAGCTGCCAGTATAGCAGGTCTTGAAGCATACAAGCATATGAAGTTTGAAGGAGGAGTGCACCGTGTTCAGCGAGTGCCAAAGACAGAAAAGCAAGGCCGTATTCACACTAGTACAATGACTATTGCACTATTACCCCAACCCATGGAGGTAAGATGTATTTAAATATAACTAATTGTCCCATTAACAACCCCCATTACCTGTCATCTTGAAGACATGTAAAATCTTTCCCTTTCCAATCTTTTGACCTCTCCCTGATTTTTATGGGGTTATTCCAAAACCCCAAGTCATGTTGTGTCTAATTGTCATATTTATGTCCAGAGAGGCTAGAGAGCAGGGGCACACACAAGTGTGTGTGTTTGTGGATTTCTTCACATTCCTGCCTCACAAAATTTTTCCTCCAACAAACTGTTGTGACTTCAATAGGATTTTCTCTTACGTAGCTTGTGGAGAATTACTTTGTATGAAGTAAGGTCTCTTTAACTTCTATATTTTATATACACTAAGTGTTTGCTAAGCATGAAAAGTGTTCCATTCTAAAACAACATTTTTGAACCAAAGTCTATTATAATTCCAGAAGAATGCTTTAGTAGTTGGGAAGTGGGAATACAAATTCGTCGGGGAAGGGGAGGGAGGAAATGTCTCAGGAATCCCATATCCAAATATCACCTCTTCCTAGTGGACTTCACCAGAGTATGTCAAAGGGGGACTTGTATCCCTGACACAGTGACAAAAAAACTTGAACAAAAAAATGTGGAACTTAGAGATTTCATTTACCTATGCATTCTCTATAAATTCCATATTTTCCTTCTAAAATGATTTGCTAAGAATTTTGTCCTCATCAGGGGTTTGCTGAGCTAACAACCCTGAACTAGCTAAGAATTAAAACTTTGTATTGATCTTTGCCTCACAAGAGCTTGCACTGCAATCGGATCACCAGGACTTGATTGTGCTTTCTGTAACTGTTTTTTTTTGCATCAATTTGAAATGGTTTTGATCTCCTACTGAAATATATTTTAAACAGTATATCTGAGTGTTTATATTAAAAATAACTATCATTTGTCTAGAAAGGAAAAACAAAGATGTGTGTGTGTTTTTTTTTCTTTTTTATCTTCTCTATCATAGATCAATCTGATAATTAATCCTAAAGATTTACAAATTGAAACTAAGCGAGCCAGTGGAGCTGGGGGCCAGCATGTAAATACAACTGACAGTGCTGTACGGATAGTTCATATTCCAACAGGTACCTAAAAGTTACTCCTAATAAAGGATCTACAATGTGAAACTATTGTCATAACTAAAATGCAGATATCTTATCAGGTTGAAAGGTCAAAAAGCTAAATAATTCTACCCATGTTCTCCTCCTACTTCTTCAATCTCTTTGTAAGAACAATTTTCGGTACTGGGAGACAAAAAAATCATGTAATTTAATACTGGAAAATCCTTATGGGATAAGGGTTTTGGAAAGGGTTAATGAAATAACCATTCATTTCTGCAAACTTTATAAAACTACATCCAAATTTAGATCTCTGTGCACATTTCCCCACAGCACAAAACTACTATCCCTCTTGGCACACCTGGTGGCTTCTGCTTCATGTTCCAGTACTAAATTATTAGAGTGTTGGAACTGAAGATTGAGGTGTATTGGGATACATGTCTGTTTTCGGGGGAGTACCCTACAGTCCTCTTGATTACAGTTTATCACTTTCCATGTTTATTAAATTTCGCACACAAAAAGAAGTAGTGCTTAAAAGCAGGTCAGACTATTAGGACAATGATTTGCTTGAGAGTGGAAGTACTTGAGTGTGGAAGTACAGTACTCTGTACTTGGAGTTTTAACTCTTCTTAGTTAGCAATGATGATTTTATCACACAAATCAATTTCTGTTGCTTTTGATACAACTCTAGCTTATTCTGAAATCTTGAAGACACTAGAGTTCCAGTCACAAATGTTTTCATAGCTCATTAATATAAAGTATCTTGTCGACCACTTCTTTCCCCATTCAGTTTTGAGGACCACTTCCTTTTACGATCCAGTTCATTAAACCATCTCCTTTTTTATTCACAATAATGTCCTTGAGACAACTGCAGCAGTTGCTTATATGGAAGATTTATATTTTTAGGTTTTTTTAATGCAATTTAGCAGCTGAAAAAAGGATGAGAGGCAGTAAAAGACAGATCTTCAGAGCTTGAGACTCACTGAACAGTTGTGTTTGGTGGTTCACCCCTTCCCCCCTCAGCATCTGGAGAACAGGGTATTTCCTTTTCTACTTAGCATTATGATGTTAGCTCTTTGAAGCAGGCATTGTCTTTCTCCATTTAACACTGTACTTACTGCTGTGGGGACCCGCTCCTAATTGAAGTGTGTTGGTGCTACCTTAATGCAGGTAACTGCAACTCCTCCACCTGCCTCCTTGATTCCATTCTCAGCTATTGACTTTCATCTGTCTTCTGGCTCCTTCCTCATAGCATATAGGTGTGTTCTCGTATCTTCATCCTCAAAAAAATAAAAAAAACAACCTTAAATGCCACCCATTTCTAAATGCCATGCAGTCTTCTTTATACTCACCTCTGAGCTCTTTCAGTGTGCCATCTACAACAGCTGCCTTGACTTCCCCTCATCCAGCTTCCTTTTGGACCCTTCTTATTTAGCTTCCACTCTTCACCTCCACCAAAACTGCTCTCACCAACATCGCCAACTTATCATCAGAGTCAAATTCCAGAATCTCTGATATCTTCTTCTCTTTGATCTTTTTGCAGCCTCAGTATTGCTGATCACTCCAGTGTTCAACACCTTGTTTTCCCTTGGTTCTTATAGCCGACAGGTCCAGATTCTCCTCAGACCTCTCAGATATCTCTTTCAAAGGTTCCATTCTTCTCTCATTATGTTGGCATCCCCTTTTATTTGAGCTCCCTCTATTCTCTCGTTGCCAGCAGTCTTGCAACATCAGTCACCTCTTACTGCTCCTCCTCCCAACATATCCAGAATATTACCACTTATTTTACAGAAGATGACAACTATTACTATGTTCTGGTTACTAAATACTTTAGATCTTCTAGAGCCTCCCTTCATCCTCTACTGAACATTGGAACAACCACATAGGAAGCCAAGTCCCCGCAGAGCATTAAATATCCCAGTTCCCTTGGGAACCAGAACAGCAGCAGCACATCTTTACGATCACCATTTTCTTAACGTTAGATGACACTTCAAGATGTTGGACTTCAGCAACCAATAATTACATTTGTTGCTATATGAGCTAATGAACTGTTACCTGATCTACATGCTATGCCATCTCTTGACCTTTTCCTATGACATTTCATTTCTTCTTTCCTCTTGTGCCTGTCTCCATCATACCCCCTCCTTTTATGTTCCTGTTCTCCCACTTCCATTATTCCTATCATATCAGCTCCATTCACACTCCCTGGTGGCTACAGGAAAAAAAAAAAGTATAGTTTTTAAAGTATACATTATAAACAATCAGTATTAAAAACACAATCTTATCGGCGCCAGCAAGATATATATAGATATATAAACAAATCCAAGAAATTATATGCAATTATTTTGTAACCCCTGTATTCCCAGCATGTTGTTCCTCTTCCCAGTATTCATTACTCACACCTCTTGCTCCTTGTCCAGCTTAGACTGTAAGCTTTTGGGGTGGGGACCATGTCTTTTTATGGTGGAAGAGTTTAGCGTACATTTTGTGGTACTATAATTATCCACACCCTGAGTCTCCCACATTGATTAATGCAGCCTCTTCTTCCCTGGCCTTCCTAATTTCAAAATTTCTTTAATCAATACATGCAAAACATAGTTGTTAAGATTATCTTCCACACCAGTGAATCAGATTACATCACTCATCTCTTCTTCCACAGAATAGCATATCATATTCAATTATAAATGTAAATATCTTGTGTATGTGGTAAATGACCTGCGCAATTCAACCCTTATCTGAATCTCAGACTAAAGTTTTACTATGGATACAATTTTGTTATAGAAAAATTAAGCAAAATTGACAGAACTGTCATAGCACAAAAAGGTGAAAATCAGGGTATGGTTACAATGGGACTGAAGTCGAAACTGAAGTGGGACTGAATCTGAAGCCGAAGAAGTCGTGGAACTCTATTAAAATCACAGAATCTGTGACCTCCATGATTAAATCGCATGCTTAACTATTACAGATTTTGGATTTTATTTTTTTGCCTCCCTTAACGTGGTAAAGAAGGTAGTAGCTTGTTTTTACTTTTAAAATAAAAATAATTTCCATTAAAGATGCAATCATAACAATATTTTTGTACTTAGTCTTATTAAATGTTAAATCTGATTATATTTTTGCTGTAATCAGGTGTAGTGTCTGAATGTCAACAAGAGAGATCTCAAATCAGAAATAAAGAGAAGGCTATGCAAATGCTTCGTGCTAAACTATACAGCATCAAACTAGAAGAAGAGACAAGAAAGAGATACAATGCCAGAAAGATTCAGGTAGGATTTACTTTGCAAATGAATAGCTCTATGCATATAGGGTTGCTGATAGCAAATTACATTTTAAAATTAGATTAAAAAGAAAGTTAATTGCTATATATTATAGTTAAATGCAGTGCACAAATGTCTTATTCCAGGGGTTCTCCAACTTCATTGCACCATGACCCCCTTCTGACAACAAAAATTATTACATGACACCAAGAGGGGGGGACTGAAGCTTGAGCTCAGCTACCCCGAGTGACAGAGCCAAAGCCTGAGCCGCACCATCCCAGGTAGGGGGGAAGAGGAGGAGCAAAGCTGAAGCCCAAGGGCTTCAACCCCAGGCAGGGGCCTGTAACCTGAGCCCCCCACCCAGGGCTGAAGCCCTTAGGCTTTGGCTTCAGTCCCAGGTGGTGGGGCTCAGGCTTTGGCCCGAACAAGTCTGAGCCTGCCCTGGGAACCCCATTAAAATGAGGTCCCGACTCACAATTTGAGAACTGCTGTCTTATTCTATTAAATTGCAGTGCATAAGGATTGGGTAGGGCTTGGTAGCACAGGTATTTTTCACCCTGGCTAGTAATCTTACAGATTGAGCTAGCTGTTGTACACAGGGATTGAAAAAAAACTTATCTACCATGCATGTAATGTCAATAGCAGCATGATCATGCATTCTGCGCTTTTGACTACTCATCTAGTTCTATCAGGACATAGTACTACCCACATTAAGTCTCTGAATAGCTTTCAAACTGCTGACTTTGTTTTTTAAATTAACATACCTGAAAAATATCTCAGATACGTGACCGACAATATTCAGTACTGGATCAGTAACAGGGTAAAGGTCTGAGGTCTGATAACCCATCACAATCAGAAACTACGTGCCATTAGAAAGGCAAGATTTATGGCTTTCCAGTAGGATACAGCACACGTTTCTTAACCTGATAATTTATTAAATATTTGACCTTTAACTATGAAATGACATACACAAAACATATTCTAGTTCAGTGTAAAAATTTGTATTCTAGCTATACTTCATACATAGCGCTATACAAGATCTAGAGACCTAATGAGACAGGTGAAACAAAATAACTGCTAAGTACAAGTAACAGGAATACTAGAGACAATACTAATTTTTAAATCACATATAACATTTCTTATCCATTGATAACAACTCTAGCACTTCATATAGGTTTGTAGTAACTATAAGAACACTACAGTTCTTCATACATATATATTATATATGATTTAAGAACGTCTTATTCTTAACCATAGCAAACAGGTCTGTGGGTTAGTCCTATTACTAAATCACTGTCATGAATATTGTGTATTTCCAGTAGGAAGTAAACAACTGATGTTCAAATGCTTGACCAGTATATTACTCTATGTTTAAAAAGAATACCATGATAATGAAGTATCAGAGGGGTAGCTGTGTTAGTCTGGATCTATAAAAGCAGCAAAGAGTCCTGTGGCACCTTATAGACTAACAGATAATAAACTGATTCTTCTTATGTGGTAGATTGGGACCAAAGGAAGATCTGAGAAGATCAGAACATACAACTTTCCACAGGATCGTGTAACTGACCACAGGATAAACAGAACAGTGCATCATATTGAAAGTTTTATGTTAGGGGAAGAACTGCTAGATGAAATGATAACATCCCTGAGGGAATATGCGGATTATGAAACTTTAATGGAAATTATTTCAGAAAATGTAAAAACAAATCTCACGTGAACGTTGTTCTTTGCTAAGCCCTGTAATGACAGATATGGCTACTCTGACACAAATTAGCAGCATGGTTGTTTGCTGGAGCATCACACAGGAGGTGTAAACTGCAATTCAGAGCATCAAAAAGCATTAATTTATCTCTTCATGACCGATAAACAGTTTTTCCTACTTGCTGGAGTAAAAGACTATAGACTCTTGTATGAGATGACTACAGTGTAGAAAATCTAAAGTAAATATTATTGCATTTGAAGTGTTTGCAGTTTTTACTTTCTCACCTAAGGACATTGCTGATCTACTCTCAAAAGGTATGCAGAAAAACTGAGCTGAGTTGCTTCTAGTTCTAAGCTTCATCTGAGCATAAAAATCTGTTCCATACAGTGTAAAGCCAAGGATGCAGGGAACCTCCCTTTATTAACATTTAGGCCTGTGGTTAGGATGCTCAACTGTGAGTGGGCTACTCTTACCTCTCAAGTGAGTGACCTAGCCACTTGGCTATACAAAGACTCTGTTTCTGTCTCTGGACCAATTAATATTTAATTATCTTGTTAAAGTAGAATGAATTCAACAAGAGATTGAGACCTATATCAGAATATTCCATAGTCCAGTGGCTAAGGTACTCACCTGAGAGGTGGGAGACCCCTAGTCAAATCCCTTCTCATCAGGCAAAAGGGGGAATTTAAATTAGGGTCTCCCATATCTCAACTGAGTACCTCAAGCACTGAGCTAAAAGCTACAAGGGAGAAAGAACCCCTCTTCCCCACAGCCATTTTGTGTGGAGTGAGACTGGCACCTAAACTGATTCTTGTGAAAATGTCTTAGGCACTTAAGTCACCTGACTCCAAGAGAGGGGTTCCTGGTTGTGGATCACAAGCAGAAATAGGTGCTTCCCTGCAGACCAGATTCAGGCACTGAACTTTTAACAGGCACCTGAGTTGACCGGAGTTTAGGACATACCTTTCTCATCAGCATTTCCTACCGTGCCTAGCCTGCTGACATGGATCCCATTTTCTGGTGCTCTCTCTCCCCATGCATTGTATAGGGAGCCTAGGCACCTAACATAGGCTTTGTAGATTCCAGTCATTTTCAAAGCATCTGAAAGCTAGGCTCGGTGTTGCAATGCTCAAGTTCCTTTGTGGATTTCAGATGTAATTTCTTGAAACCTGAGCTTCAGGTCTTCTTTTTCTTGCTTTCCTCTTTTTATCAGTTATATCAAGGTTATATGCTATTAGAAAACTAATAGTGACTAGACTATTTTCTGTAACCTTCAGCAAGATGCTAATCTCCTCTGTAAAGGTGGAGTTTTTATTGTCTATATACATTGTTGTGCTGACTAATCATGGCTGTGTAAGTGTTGCATTAGCAGCCCTGGAGATCTGAAGTCCTTTACTCAGAATGGTCCAGCCTGGGGATGGCAGTGCAAATTGTCCTGCCAGTTTCATTAAAGATGGCAATTCGTGGAAAAGTAAGGCAAACGCCAACTAAATATAAAGTATCTTAGCTGATAACAAAAATACCTGTTCTCTCCTTAAAATCAGCTACTGTACTGGCGAACTGGAAGGTAGCAATTATATTTGAATCTGTCTTTCTAAAGGTGGTATAGGTAATCCTGGAAATTTTAGACTGGTGAATCTTATTTCAGTACCAGGTAATAGGGACAAATCATGATTTATGTAAAGAAAAATTCTGCCTTTCTGATATGCTGGTATTTTTTATGCGGTTAAAACAGAGGATAAATGAGAAACATTACCTTTATATTTGGGTATGCAAAACACTGAAAGCAATGGTGACCACACACACACACACACACACACACACACACACACACACACACACACACACACACACACACACACACACACACACACACACACACACACACACACACACACACACACACACACACACACACACACACACACACACACAGTCTTTATCAGACCATACTATCATGTATTGCATATATAATAATATCTATAGGGCAACAAATGAGTCATATAATGAGGAAAAAAAATTGCTATAGGTAAAAATGTTTATTTCCAATTTCTATTTAACAAAATCACCATAACATATTAGAATAAAAACAAGTTAGTATTTGCAACAGACTTTGCAGGTGTTTGCTTGTAAAAAGCATAATTTCAATAAAGTACATATACAATGTAATTTAATGTGTTTGTAAACAATTAAGGAATGCAATTATAAAAATAAACATAATCAAGTTTATATCTACATTCTATTATCTTAAGTTACTTGCTTCTCTGGTTTGAACCAATAAATATAGGGCTTATTTAAACCTGGCTTTCCAGAGGCTATTTTGTTTCCTAAGATGATCCTGTATGGTGGCCTTAGTACTAAGCTCTATTTTGTAAAGCACTGATGCACAAGCTTAACTTGACCCATTAAATTAGTTCCTTTGAAGTCATGGGAGTACTTACACTCAAAGTTAGTATCTGCACTACTTTTTGCAAGAATGAAGCTCTAGTCTTCACAGTTTTCATATATTTATATGCAAAATCAGAAGTGTATGGTCATATTGTGTATCTGTAAGTGCAACCCCCCATTCTCTTCAAGTTCTTGAGTTCTTAAAATCACCTCCCTGCCATTCTAGTACTAAGGCCAGAATACAGGATCACTTAGGGAACAAAATGGCTGCTGGAAAGAGAAGGACTTATTTAAACCTAATAGTTGCCCAAGTGGACAGTATGTCCTACATTGCGACCTAGAGCTTTGGCCACAGCCAGTATCCTTTGTTGCTGCCTATTTCTATACTTGGACTCTTCTCTTATACAGATAATGGACTTAATCCTGAATTGCTTCTCCACTGCAACTGAGCATCTTATAGACAAGAAGTATTTAAAAGAATAAGCATTGCCATTGTTCTAATAGCCTTGGAAATTTATTTAGTAGCCAGGCACGCAGAGTCTAAAGCAAGTGGATTTTTGTTTTTACTGTGGGGGCAGCATGGCAACCTGTAACGTCCTCTCCTTCCTCCGAATATAGTAAATCCCACGTTGCTCCATGGAGAAACCTTGTTAAACATATTTTGCACAGCCTAAAAGTGCTAGACAAGCCAGTGCTGAGACAGGATTCTGCCTGCTAAATTCTGTTCCACTATTGTCTAGGTGACACTGAATATTTGGGGGTACTGAAGAACTTTGGTCAGCTAACTGGGGGTGAGGGAGAAGGCTGGAACCTGACAACATAACATAAAGCAAACCACAGCCCAGGGTAAGTGAAACTGCAGCTCTTGTAGTTCAAGGGAATAATTAAATGGTGTAATAACATATAAAGGGGGAGGACACATTAATTTGCAGGGAATATTACAGCTGGGGGAATTCTGCACCAAAAAGTTATGTACACAATATTTTAAAATTCAGCACATCTTATTTGTCACAATATCATCATGCTCCAGCTCTCAGATCCAGGCTGTCTGGCTCTGGGAGCCCTGGCTGCCCCTGCCAGGGAGTGCTGGTGAGGCACAGGGGGAATAAATTCTGCAGGAAAAAATAAAACGTTGCAGAGAATATAAATTCTGCATTGTCCAGTATTCCAGTGGGAGTAGACTATGCTGCAGTTTATGGTTAACATGAGCCTGCTCTGCTTGTTCTAACACGTTGGAATGACCTTCATTTCCACATCTCCCTTGGGATGTTCCTAAGGTGTTTACATAGATGCTAGCTAGGCTGACTTACAGACTGCCACTGGGGTACAATTACCCCGAATTTACAGAATGGGGAAACTGTGACACAAAGATGTGGGAATGATTTAGCCATGGTCAGAGAAGTTAGAAATGAACCTCACTATGGACCACGTCCCAGTCCTCTGCAGTAAATACTTTTCCCTGAAAAAGTGATCCACGCTGCCTGGCACAGCCAGTGCAGAGAACGCAGGCGCGGGGTGCCTGCATGGAGCAGCGCGAGCGCTGAGACCCAGGGAGGCAATGAGGTGGTTCAGAAAAGCCGCCACCGCTGCTGGGGCGGCGCCGCATTCTCTCCCGCGCTCCACGTGTCCCCCACCGGAGAGCGCGCACGCGCACGCGCGCGCTGCCAATCTCCCTCCCTGCTTTTGGACACGCCCATGGGCGCGGGCTCGCGCTTGCCTCGCTCTTCTCCCTCAGAAGAGGGAAAATGCGAGGGAGGCGGGGCTCTGTGCGAGCCACGGGGATTGGCCGCCGTTTAAAGCCTCACCGCCATTGGCGGTCGGGCTCGTGGGGCAGCATCTGATTGGCCGCCGGGATTTTGGATACCAAATTCAAAGTTTTTAAAAGTACCCGGCAAGCGCGGCAGCCGCCCAGAGTCACTCACCGGCCGCGGCTCGCGGGGAGGTAGCAGCGCCCAGGTACTGTGCCGGACGGGGCTGAGGAGCCGCCGCAGCAGGTTTGACTTGCCCCCGTTTCAGAGGCCGCGGGGCCGTGACACGTCCCGGGTCAAGCCAGGCTCGGCGGCTTGGCCAGGCTGGGGCGCCGTGGGGATGGATGGCGGGAGCGGGGCTCTGTCTACGGGCTTCGGTTCTTGTGCCGGGGAAACCGAACGTGCCTCGGGGCGGGGGCCGAGTGGCGCAGACTCGGCCGGTAGCCCGGGGGTCCCTGGGGAGCCGCCTGCCTCCCATCACCCCTTCACCCCCGATCTCAGGGCCTTGCAGCCGCTTCTCCCCCTGCCGCGGGATGGCGGGCCCCGCGCTGCTCCCCAAGCGAGAGAAGCGCCAGCCCCGAGGGTCTCGGCGGGCGGGAGGAAGGCTGAGGAGGAGCCGCGCCGCCCCGTCTCCCGCCCAGGCCATGCCGCCGGGAGGGGACGCTGCCCAAACTGGCGGCAGATTGGCCCCGCGGCCCCCTTTTTTGGAGGAAACGTTTAAAAATGCTGGAAAGAGGCGGCAAGACCTGTCTCAGTGTGCGGATGGCTGAACCGGGGGCTCTTCTGCCGGCAGCGGCCCAGCTCAGGTGCAAGGTATTGGGCATGGAAATAGACTGACAGCTCTCGGACCCTGCAATGTGCTAACCACGCTAGGAACAGATGCACTGAGCTGATGTAGCTTAGTGACCCCAGAAGGCGGCAAAGACCTTATCTGTGCTGCAACCAAGGCCATTAGCGGCATCTTGTCTAACCGCAGCCTGGAGGGGGGTCACCTTCACTAATTCAATTATGCAAGAACCACATCGTTGCCCCATTCACAGTACACGGAGGGAAACAATAATTTCACTCCAAAAAAAAAAGGATATGCAGTACCCTAAATATACAGGGGACACTTCTTCCCTTCACTTCAAAAATGTATGCAACACCCTTTTCCCCAAACTCCTAGAAATGCCTATGACTGTAACCATGTAAAAACTGGGGACTACAGCAGTCTCCTCAAACACAGGAGTTGGTTTTGCCTTTGTACTGTGACCACATGGAAGGACACTTCTCAGGCTCTTCCCAGTGTTTAGGAGATCACTTCTCTTCCCCACGCTATGAACACATGGAAGAAATATCCATCACAGCATACATGGGGCATCCTCCTATTGCTCTATTAACATATGTGAAGGGATATCTCCATTAACATTAAGAGATACTTCTTAGCTTCCCAAAAACATGCCCTGCCCCCAGTCAACAAAATTGCGTGGGGGTGGCTTCTCCCCATCAACCACCATGTCCTCCCCCTCATGGTGGGGGTTGGGCCACCTCCACCTTGCCTCTGAAGTATACTTTTGCCTGGTAATCTGTGAAGGAGCCCCTATCATGGTTCTGCCTGCTGGCAAATTAATATCCAAGAAGCAGCTTGTCCAGTTCAGTAGCTGCCTCCCAGCTGTCCCCCTTAAGTCATGGAACCCTCTCAGTAACACTGTTCCTTCTAGAGCAGTGGTTTTCAAACTTTTTCTGTCAGCCCAGTTGAAGAAAATTGTTGATGCCTGGGGATGAGGGGCTTGGGGCATGGGAGGGGATCAGGACTGGAGCAGAGGGTTGGGATGCGAGGGTGAGGGCTGTGGGGTGGGGCTGGGAATGAGGGGTTTAGGGTGTGGGAGGGGGCTCTGGGCTGGGGTGTGAACCAGCCAATGGGAGTACAGAGGTGGTGCTCAGGGTGGGGCAGCATGCAAAGCCCTGTGGTCCCCCCGCCTAGGAGCCGGACTTGCTCCTGGCCACTTCCGGGGCGCAGCATGGTGTCAGAACAGGTAGAGATTAGCCTGCCCGTTTGGGGGTGCTGACCAGAGCCATCGCGAGCTGCAGTTTGAAAACCACTATTGTAGGAGCCACTTGGAAATGCATTGAATTGTATCATGGTGTTTAAGACAGGAAGGGAGGATGCCATTATATCCATCCTAAAAGCAGAAAAAAAAAAGTTAGAGTAAATTGTTTTTAGCACAATTATATCCAGGGTAATGCTCTATTCTTATGAAAAGGTGCTGCTGGAATTTCAATTATCACTGGTTGGGACCTGAAAGGCATGCACTTAAGCAGTAGAGTGCCCTAACACCATGCTGGAGTATAGATTCAGGACTGTCTCTGGGAAGAGTGCCACATTTTAAATCACCTACTTGACTTCCTACAGCACTGCGTTGTTTTCCTCTTCCAGGGTCTCCTTCAAGTACTGACTTGGCCCAGCTGTGCTTGGCTTTTGAAAACTGGCGAGATACTTTTTTTAGTACTATTTTCAGTAGGTACTGTTTTGTGTTGATTTGGAGAACTTCAGCTCAGGGACATATGCTCACTGAGGCCATGTCTACATCTAAAATTTTGCAGCGCTGGTAGTTACAGCTGTATTAGTACAGCTGTATAGGGCCAGCGCTGCAGAGTGGCCACACTTACAGCAACCAGCGCTGCAAGTGGTGTTAGATGTGGCCACACTGCAGCGCTCTTGGGCGGCTTCAAGGGGGGGTTCGGGGAACGGGAGAGCAAACCGGGAAAGGAGACCAGCTTCGCCGCGGTTTGCTCTCGCGTTCCCCGAACCCCTCTGCAAACCGCAGGGAAGGAGACCAGCTTGCTCGGGGTTCGGGGAACGAGAGAGCAAACCGGGAAAGGAGACCAGCTTCGCCGCGGTTTGCTCTCGCGTTCCTGAACCCCCTGCAAACCGCAGGGAAGGAGACCTGCTTGCTCGGGGTTCCGGGAACGAGAGAGCAAACTGGGAAAGGAGACCCGCTTCGCCGCGGTTTGCTCTCGCGTTCCCGAACCCCCTGCAAACCGCAGGGAAGGAGACCTGCTTGCTCGGGGCTCCGGGAACGAGAGAGCAAACCGGGAAAGGAGACCCGCTTCGCCGCGGTTTGCTCTCGCGTTCCCGAACCCCCTGCAAACCGCAGGGAAGGAGACCTGCTTGCTCGGGGTTCCGGGAATGAGAGAGCAAACCGGGAAAGGAGACCCGCTTCGCCGCGGTTTGCTCTCGCGTTCCCGAACCCCCTGCAAACCGCAGGGAAGGAGACCTGCTTGCTCGGGGCTCCGGGAACGAGAGAGCAAACCGGGAAAGGAGACCCGCTTCGCCGCGGTTTGCTCTCGCGTTCCCAGAGCCACCCTGCAAACCACAGGGAAGGAGACCTGCTTGCTCGGGGAACGGGAGAGCAAACCGCGGCGAAGCTGGTCTCCTTTCCCGGTTTGCTCTCGCGTTCCCGGAGCCACCCAGCAAACCGCAGGGAAGGAGACCTGCTTGCTCGGGGCTCCGGGAACTAGAGAGCAAACCGGGAAAGGAGACCCGCTTCGCCGCGGTTTGCTCTCGCGTTCCCGGAGCCACCCTGCAAACCGCAGGGAAGGAGACCTGCTTGCTCAGGGAACGGGAGAGCAAACTGCGGCGAAGCTGATCTCCTTTCCCAGTTTGCTCTCGCGTTCCCGAACCCCCCTGCAAACCGCAGGGAAGGAGACCTGCTTGCTCGGGGTTCCGGGAACGCGAGAGCAAGCTGGGGAAGGAGACCAGCTTGATTACCAGAGGCTTCCTCCTTCCACGGAGGTCAAGAAAAGCGCTGGTAAGTGTTTACATTGGATTACCAGCGCTGGATCACCAGCGCTGGATCCTCTACACCCGAGACAAAACGGGAGTACGGCCAGCGCTGCAAACAGGGAGTTGCAGCGCTGGTGATGCCCTGCAGATGTGTACACCTTCAAAGTTGCAGCACTGTAACTCCCTCACCAGCGCTGCAACTTTCTGATGTAGACAAGCCCTCAGTCAGTGCATGGCAGCTGGCTGACTAGGCACATACCAGATGGTCCAAGACAGTGGTCCTCAACCTTTTCGTCTGGCAGGCGCCAGACAAAGGACTGTGGCGGCGGTGGAGCATCCGCCAATTTCTGCTGTGTTTCGTGGCATAGCCAGGTCCTAAGTATAGGGGGAGCAAACATAAAAAAGGCGCCCCCCCCCCCTTGGTGCCTCCCATTTCTGCCCCAGATTAACCCCGGGGACCGGCTCAGGACTCTTGTGGGCTTCCCGGAAGGTGCAGATATCCCTGTCCCCCCACAATCCTGGGAGAGTCTCTCCTGCCCAGTGCACTCTGCAGGTGTCCCCCTCTGGGTTGCGCCACCCGACCCCATCCGCGGGGTCCCATCCCCCTGCTCCAGGCTCCTGCGCTGTGACAGGGCCCACTGTCCAGACAGTGCAGCCTGCGGGCCCAGCCCCAGGGAGCCCCTTGCCTGGACCCCCGAGTGCAAGGCACGGAACCCCCGCCGCTCACCTTCCATTCTGCGCCACTGCCTGTCCCCAGCCTGCTCCCGGCACTTGGTGTGCTCCACGCAGGGCTCACCAGCCAGGCGGCCTTAAAGGCGCAGGGGCCCTTTCGCCTCCCCCTGCCCGCCGCATTAGCAAGGGGTGGGGGGCACTTGGCCGTCGAGCTCTGAGCTGCTACAGGAGGTGGCTGCAGCGATGTTGGGGCCGTGCTGAGCATGGAGTGCAATGGCCGAGGAGCCGGCCCACTCGATCCTCTGGCCACACTCCCCCCTCCCATGGCTCCTCCGGCCGTGCTGCCACCAGCACTGGCCCAGCAGGCGCCACTTTTTGAAAATGCAGAGGGGAAGTGGCTGCTTCCCCTGCACTCCGCTAGCTACGCTACTGGTTTTTGCGGTGACGCCTCTCGGTGACGCCATTTGCTGCCAACAAGCGACGTCATCGAGAGGCAGCGCCACTGAAACATCCCTGAAATTCGGCGCCATTTCGGCAGATACTCAACCACCGGTCAGGACGTGGGCGCATTCAGATGCGGGCACCGTGTTGGAGACCCCTGGTCCAAGATATTCTGGAGTTTCATGTCTGCAGGAGAGAAATAGTGAAACTATAAAATGGAGCTTATTAACCATGAAAAGAAATGAAGCGGGGCTATGATACCTTTCCCTCCCTCACAGCATTTTTTTTTTCCTAAGGATAGAGAAGAAAGCTCCCTCTCCCCACTTACACTATCTAGCAGCTAGTGAGAAGGTAGAACTTTCCAGCTCAGAAGGTATTGGAGAATAGGTGTGTATTCTGTGGAAACCTGGAAATTGGCCATTAGTGTAAGACACATGGTAAAACATTTAAATATTTTTTTTACTTGGTCTTTCATTAAAAAGATCATCATAATCTATTCTGTAGTATTAAATTTGATACAAACATTTATTTGAATGTTTTTCTTTAAGATTAAAGGCCTGTTGGGAAAGGACAGATGTCTTGTATTGACGGGTTCTTAGAGCATTTCTATATACGATGAATTTTAAATGGACAGGTGAGCCAAGTAGTTTGGCAGGTTGTCCTGGTATTTATATTATGGTAAATGTCTTCCAATTTAAACATTTTCTTCTTGATATTGTGTACTTTTAGCATAGGGATTAGGGACGTATGAACCAGGAGGTCCCTTCCAGTCATAGAGTACAGTCACAGGGAATCCTCTTGTCACAGGGAATCTCATCACTTAGGTAGAAGCCTACAAAACTTGTTTGCTGTAGAGAAGTGTGGATTAACTGTGCAACTGACTTGATCTGGTTAATGCTGTTTTGGATTAATACTTTTTTGTTTTGTTGCAGGATACAAACCAGAAAATAATGAAAGCAAACCTTAACCACTCCACCAAAATGAAATGTGATTTTAATTGTAACCATTTCCGTTCTGGACTCGCACAGTTAAAGACTGATGCAGTAAAGACAAGACTTGAAGAATCTTCTATCTCGAATTATGAAGAAGGGTCTTGTAAAGACTGTGTTAAAGAATCTCAAAGGCTATTGCATAGTGAACTGCAGAATGCAACTCCCAGGAATATTGACCACAAAACTGAAGGAAGGCTTGTACATAACAAAGAAAACCAGCAAGTACCGTACAGATTTGGTGAAGGTGCCTGTGAAATGGAGGCATTAGAAAACAGTAGGTTTAATGAGGAGAGTGGTTACTCCTCTATGTTGAGCAGCGAGTACAATGATCCAACAGAACATGAAGACAGTATACTACTGGCAGGAAATATATATGGCACACCAAATCACTATCTCATGAACCAAAGCCAAGCACAGCTTTCCAAAAAAACCTTGCTACCAGTTACCCATTTTGAAGAACTGGTTTGCTCAACTTTGAAAAAAAGTGGTAAAAGAAATGTTAAATCATGGGCTATTGTGGACAGAATTGTTTCCCAGGGAAGTGTTGGACTTAGGAATCTAATTGGCAGGAAAATGGGATTAGGTGGAATAGACATTCTTGGTGAACTCTTCCAAAGGGACCTCAGACATCTTTTAGCAAACATCTTAAGACATCTTGAGGAGATGGACTTAATAAAGTAAGTTTACTAACCTTGTGGGAGTTTGTCATTGGGAAAGTGATAGTGCTAGTGGGAACCAGAAGGAATGCCACTCTGTGCATATGAGCTTGATTTCTGCACATTGGTTAGTATTATATTATAACTTCAAAAGCATTCTAAAAAGTTGCATTACTCAACATGATGCATGTTCCTATACAGTAGTGATGTGCATCTTTCACAGAAAACTTATAATGCTCCAGCTCTACAAAACTACTGTGAAAAGGTACCAAAATTTGCTCATCTACCCTTACCATGACACAATGTTTATTTGCCTTTTAAAAATTTCTCTTCTCCATTCATATGGTAAGCTCACTGGGACAGGCACCCTGTCACCTTTTATATTTGCACAAGTCTAAGACATTTTGAGTACTGCCAGATATAAATAGTAGAGGTGACTGGAGTAGCCTACCTCTTGAAAGGGGTGGAGAGGGGGAGGGTGTGGACTCGGTCTCTTGAGGACACTTACATTAGTGACTAGATCTTGGACATATTGTTGAGCAACAAGTTTATTTTTTACTTTCAGAAGTTAAGATGTTTGTGTTTTCACTACAGTGTGGCTAAAGTGAGTCCAACATGGAAGAAAATTCTAAAGGAAGACAAATGGGCTTTCCAAGTGTATAGTAAAGCAGTGAAAAGCCTTTCTGTAAGTTCCTGCATTTAATAACTTTAAATCTGAATCAGTGATATAGAACCTGTTGCCTGAGGGCTAGCTGTGGCTCTTGAGGATGAAGATCTTATTAAAAATAAAAATTATTTGATTATATGTTGAAAATGTGTTCTTTGAGCTGGGCCCTGTGATATTTAAACTGAGGTGTTTAAATCTTGTTCAGGTTGACATCCTTTTTAGCTTGAAGTGCAAGCTTGAAAAATCTGAACTAAAAGTTCACTTCTTGGTGGAAAAGATACAAACATTCCTATTCACAACAAAATATTGATGAAAAAATTTTGTTATTTTAAAATTTTGCTGTTGAGTCAATTGCGTGATTTGTCTAAATGGTTAAAAGTTGTGGTAACTTGAAAATAATATTCAATATAATTGAAGATTATTGATGTTAATGGTGGCCTAAATCATGTTGTCCCCTGGATGTTTAAATTAATTGCAGTTAACTCAAGCAATTAACTTGAAACAAATTGCAATTAATTTTTTAGTTGAGTTAGTTTTAATCCTACTGTTAAACAAAAATAGATACCAATTTTCAAATATTCATTTCAATTACAACACAGAATACGAAGTATACGGTGCTCACTTGCACTATAAAAAAGAAACAAAAGAATAGTATTTTTCAGTTCTGCTGTGCAATCTCTTTATTGCGACAGTGCAACTTACAAATGTAGAATTATTTTTTTAAATGTTTTCAGTGCAATGTAAAATGTTAGAGCCGACAAGTTCGCTCAGTCCTACTTCTCATTCAGCCAGTTGCTAAGATAAATGTTTGTTTATATTTAAGGGATGTAGTGCTATTCGTTTCTTGTTTACAACGTCACCTGAAAGTGAGAGTAGGTGTTTGTATGGTTATGTTGTACCTGGCATTTATGTGCCAGATATGCTGAATACTCCTATGCCCATCAACTTGTAGATGGCACTAATCTTTTGCATTTTCATGATAAAAAGATTGTACTACAATACTTATATGAGATGAACTGAAATACTATTTTTTATCATTTTTTCAGTGCAAATATTTGTAATAAAAAATAATATAAAGTGAGCACTAAACTTTGTATTCTGCATTGTAATTGAAATTAATAGATTTTAAAATGTAGAAAAACATCCAAACATATTTATAATAAATTTAAATTGGTCTTCTATTGTCTGAGTGTGATTAATCACATTTTTTAATCTTAAGATTAATTGCAATTAATATTTTTAATCGTTTGACAGCCTTACTTTAAAATAGTAATGAGAAGAGCTACTTACACCAAAGGTACAGGTAAAATGATAGCCACATAGCTTACTATCAAGGTTTGAAAAAATTACCATAAACTTGCTAGCCAGAGAAGTTTATAAAGAAAACCTCAATACTTTTATTTTAAAGACACAAACAGTTACTTTACATCAAAGTTAAATTTTTATACTGACTGTTACTTAAAGAAGAGCCTTGTTAAATCTTAACCTCATTTTACCTCTTGACAGGATGGTAGTGTACAGCCCACAGAACATACTGTAACAAGGGAATATGTTCTGTATCGAGCAGCTTTAGCTTCTGTTCAGACAGCAGCCCCTCCAAACAGCTCATCCAAAAAAGCATCCAGATCCAAAGCATCCAATCAGAGCAATCAAAATGGTTCTTACAGCCGACACATGGAGTTTTGTGAGGTAATGCTGATGTTTTTATTCCTCTTCAACTACTGGTGTGCTGTCAAGAATAGCACATGAACAGTTTTTAATTCACGTTTCTAAAATAAACACAAGTCTAACCACTAGTAGCGCTTTCCAAGCATAACTGTCAAATTCAGATTATGGAACTTGTTTTTGCTGTATGTCTAAAACTGGGTGGGGAGTTATATAATACAATAGGATGTTCTTCATTGAATAAGGCTATGAGAAGAATACTTGGGTGTAAATCTTAGCTCAGGGCACAAGCGAAAAGTAATTTTGTGGTTTCCCCCTAATTGCCATCTATGCACAGTGTGTTTTCCAAACATACAGTTAAAATATAGTCCCTTCCCTCAAAGGACTGTCTCACTTTGTAATAAAACATGACTAGCAGTGTCTACTCAAGAAAAGCCAATGACTAATAGGCCTGTACTAGCTTATTTTTAAAGATTGACATATATCAGCATAACTGAAAGGAAATCTGTGTCTTGCCTGCCCATGCTATGCTTCTCTTACTTGTATGGAACTGAAAAGAGGCTCTTTTTCAAAAAATGTTCATACTAGCATTCCTTAGAATGAGACTGCTGAAGCTTTGTGTTGTATTCTTAGCCCCTTTACTCACCCAAGAGTAAGGCCTCATCTATTATGTAACCTTCATTGAAAAAGCCTGTCATAACACACTGCATCTTGTACAGAAGGGATCATAGCCATGCCTCTAAAACTAGGCTGAATCTGTTTCCATGAACCTTCTTGACAACAGTGTTTTAAAAATGTTTCCCAAATAACAGCATTGTCAACCAGATGGTGAAACTGACTAAACAGAACAGTCTCTCTCCCAAGGAGCATAAATGGTGAAAAGATAGAATTCTAATTACTCTGTGTTTTGGACCCCTCTTGTTTGTCTGTCATAGGACTTATGTAAAAAGTATTGTGCACATTAAAGATGAAATTGCAAATACATGTGCTGAATCTCCCCCCACTCCTCCCCAATCAAGTTGTATGGAACATTTAGCATAGATTTGTGTGGTTTCTGTGGTAAACTGTATCTCTTGTTTTGTCTTTATAGTTTGCGTCAAAATTAAGACTAATCTTTTCCTACTTTGGCCACAGGACTGTTGTCCTTGATGTGCTGAATCTGCACTTTAGGACCAGTGGCTTTTGCTGTTCAACAATGTACTAACCTCCAAATTTTCCAGTTCAGTTTATTTGCCTGGTGTTTTTCAAATCAGAAGAGTTTCTGACTTCATTTTAGTTGGGTGTATTGCTTGGCTAATAGCTGCTGCAAATTAAGTGTTTTACCTATTTAGAGATGATTTTGAGGTTAGCCAAGTGCTTCATAGTTGGAATAAGTTACAAATGTCACAGTCCACAGCAAAGTGTCCAGGCTAGGCAGATCTGTTACTTCACCTGATATTCAGATACTGACTTCACCAAGACAAACCAGAATAAAGTTTCTGTAAATCCACATTCATAACTTTCAGTGTTGCTGGTTTTTTGCTGCTGCTTTTAGCCATTCCACATCAAACTCTAGTATAATGTTTTCCATAAAATCCATAATTTGAAGAGTGATTAGTGATTTTTGACTGCCTCTGTTTGAGTGCTCAACCTGAGGCACCTTTGGGAGGAGAGGGGCTGATTTTCAGAGGATGGGTGCTCACCACTTCTGAAAATTAGTTCTATTTACAGTGTTTTAAGTTGAATGTAATTCTAAATGGATGTTGTCCCCTATGAAAGTAAATATAGTTGAGGCCCCATCATATGTGCTCTTTAGATAAGGGCTTGAGGGATCCAAGCCTTATTTTTATTTATTTATTTGTATATTTATTACTCTGCAATAGAGACTCTTAGTCCAATGTTCTGGTTACTCTTGACAATTTTTTTTAAAAAAGTGTCTTAGATCTTTTTCCGTAAAATTGTACATATCCAATAGCTCATCAACAATATAACTCTAGTAAATTGATTAATCTCACCACGGAATCCCCATCAAAGTTCCACACCACCACTCTCCAGCTCTTTCACTCATCCTTAGAGAGAAGGGAGAAAACAAGGGTCTTGCAATGTTCCCCGGAGACTAACAATTCAGGCTCTTATAAAACAAGGGGGAAGACTTAGTGTTTGTGTATTTACTTGTTCCAGTGATTATTTCACTAAAAATAAATGTATATTTTCCCAATAGGCTGCCAAGACCTTGAAAAACACTGAAAGCCTTAAGGTTTGTAGTCGCTGCAGCTCACCTGCAAAATATGACTCCTATCTACAGAGGGCAACATGCAGCCGTGAAAGCTGTAACTTTGACTTTTGCACCAAGTGCCTGTGCTGCTACCACAATTCCAGAGACTGTGCAAGTAGCAAACCTGTGAAATCAAGCTCTCAGCTAGGACTTCTTCCTGGCACCAAAAAGAGCAAACAAAATTTGCGGAGATTGTGATCTGTTGTGCTATCAGGAGCAGCTATTATATCACCAAGGTTAATTCAGAGTTGAAAGTTATCCTAAAGAAAAGTGAATGTGGAAGTGGTTCTTAGTAAATATCTCTTTTTAAAAAGAAAATAAGTTGAATATATTCTAGATCCATTTCTCAGTTGTAGGCAATTTTTAAAAAACTTTTTAAGAATTTTTAGAAATTTGTCCATACCCAAACATGCTTTTTACTGATTTATAAAATTTAAAGAAAATTTTTGGATATGAATTCAACAGTAGCGTTTAAGAAATGTTCTTAACTATTAACTTAAAAAAAAAAAAAGCAAGTTTAACTGGTCATTTTTGGCAAGTATTTCTACATGTCTGAATACATGGGTGGAAGAAGAATTGTTTTAAGGATTGGATTTTGTTTTAATAAATAATATTTAATTTTATAGCTCCAGAAAAGTTTTAAATGAGTTTACAGTGGAAATTTGAATTGGAGTGTGCATCTTAACGAGGTCCTTTTATATACAAAAAGTTGTGGGACTCTTCGTTTTAGAGTACATGCTTTGAGTTTGAGCCTTTCCTCATCAGTCTAAAACTGGAACTTTACATTATTTTAATTTTCAAAACACTAGCTGGTCTGATGATTTACCTGAAATTAATCTTGGATTTAACTGGTGTTTCTTCATTCCTCCCCTGCTGATATGATCAAGGAGCTACAAACTGACCTAGGACTCTTGCCATACTGACTCATCCCAAAAAATAAAAAATACATTGTGATATTGCTAGAGAAATGGTTTGTCACTTCTCTCCAAATTGTGTGTTACATTTTAGGTGTTTTGTATATATGTAAATATGACTTGAAATATTTGCCTGTCTACCTCTTGTACTGTAAATGTGAAAATAAATTAAAATGTTTTCAACAGAATTTAATGTAGATATTCTGTAGTTCTTGATTTTGTTACATCATAATATCAGTTCTAACATTAGTTCATTTTTGGGGATTTCCAGTCCCTAGAAGTTTAATTATAAAAAAATATATTCTACATTCCCTTTTTGTGTAAAACTCACATTGAATCTATTCCTGAGGTTCAGGCCATCTGCAATTCCCATGAAAGATAATGGGAAGTGAGTACTCATTACTCCAAGAACAAGCCCATTGTCAGTGGAAGATCTACTGCGGACCGAGTAGTTTGTGGTCCTAATTTTCTGGATCCAGCCCACAGACTACTGTTCTGTGGTGTTTGAAGACAGGCTCTGAAACAGGAGCTGACTAACTGTGCTGCCAAATGTAACTACCTGAGTTTTGTTAACCACTATGGGCCCTTACAGCCTTGGTAGATAGATTTCGGACCATGGGAGAGCAGCACAAGGTAGGTAATATTTAATTCAAGTCTTCCTGTTCTTAGTGCTTGTTCACAGAGTTCTGTCAGAATGCTGCATCCTGACTTGGTGTATGCTCAGCTTTTTTCTTAATTTTGCAACCATGTTGGGAATAGTAGAACAGACCAACCTCTATCATGTTAGTCACTGTCTAATGTTGGTTAACATAGACCTAAATGTGGCTAAAATGCCAGTGTATGCCTGAGCCTTGTCTACACTAGTGCTCCTACAAGTGGAGCTATAATGGTAAGAATAGTTTTAAGTCTAATGTAGATATGCTTTTCTGGCCAGGGAAAGAATAGTGTTTGCAGGGGAGATGGCTGGGAACTGGAAAAGATAAGGTTGCTTTAGTGATTGCTTTTTAATATAGTTGTAAAAGGACAGATTGAGCTCAATACAAAGATTTATAGTTTAACAAACTTATGGATTGTAAAATATGTTTTGTTGTATCCATCATGTCTCACAGTTGTGACACTTTCTACAGAACATACGTTTTGGTTGGAGCCATAGGACTTCCCCTTCTACAGATCTCTGCCAAGAAAGCCAAGCATTAAGTCTTGAACTTTTTTTGCAGAACATTCAGATGTCTTAACTCAAAACTTTCCTATGCATGCTTTGGAACTTGGGTTTATTTAGCCAGCAAATTTGCCTTTTGGAGCAGGTCAGACTAAGGAGAACACCTGTCTTGCCAGCAGGACCCAGTTCTGTTGATGTGCTCTAATCATGCAGGCCACTGATAGGTTGGGTGCAGGACAGCACTCAAGCAGCCAGGAAACAGGCAAGCATGAGGTGCTATGAATGAGCGGGAGCCATGCAGTTTTGGCTATTAGACATCAGCTACCTAAGCAGCTGACCTGGCTTAGGTGTCTAATTCCAGGAGAAGTTCACAGCTGAGGATTCCAAGTGGAGTGCGGTGCTTATCTAGCCCACCAACCAGGTGAGTCAGCTGCTTAGGTGCCTAAGCCATTCTCAGCATTTTATTCCTGGCTAGCTTGGGCAGCTCCCTGCTCAGCTTGCTGGCTTCTGAGAATTCCTTTCTTAGGGCTTGTCTGTACTGTTAGTGCTCACCAACTGGGGTGTGAATTCTGCATACCAGCATGTTGTCTGCTAATATGGCCATGTGGAGCCTGCTGGTTTCCATTAAAAGTTCCTAGTGTGTTGATGTAATTCAGTTTCACAGCACTATGTCAGCACACAGTAGGAAACTTCGTATGAGCCAGCAGGGTTCATATGGACAGGTTGGCGCATGACATGCTGGTGTGCACTAGAATTTACTACCCAGCTGGTGTGCACTAATGCATCATTTAAACAAGTCCTTAGAGAACTAACCCTCCCAGTGAATTGTTTGGGAAGCATGAGTGCCTAATTGGTGGCTGAGGATTCTACTAGGCAACAGGACATGTAGCCCGGCAGGCATTGCAACATTGAACTTAGCAATGTCTAAGCCAGTGGTTTTCAAACTTTTTTTCAGGTGACCCAGTTGAAGAAAATTGATGCCCATGACCCAATGGGGCTGGGGATGAGGAGTTTGGGGTGGGGCTCAGGGCTAGGGCAGAAGGTTGGGGTGGGAGATGAGGGCTGCGGGTTGGGGCTGGGAAGGAGGGGTTCAGGGGCTGGGGGGAGCTCTGGGCAGGGGTTGGGGTGCAGGCTTGGGTGAGGATGAGGGGTGCAGGGGGGCTCAGGGATGAGGCAGGGTGTTGAGGTGTGGGAGGTGGTCAGGGCTCTGGCCTGGGGGTGCAGGCTCTGGGTGGGACTGGGGATAGGGGTAGGAAGGGGCTCTGAGTTGGGGGGATGGGGCAGAGGATGAGGGCACAGGCTTACCTCAGGCGGCTCCTGGTCAGTGATGTAGCGGGGACGCTAAAGCAGGCTTCATGCCTGTCCTGGCACCGTGGACTATGGTGTGCCCTGGAAGCAGGCAGCAGCAGGTCTGACTCCTAGGCAGAGGCATGTGGCTTTTGCCTGCAGGCACTGCCCCTGCCCCCATTTCCTATTGGCTGGGTACCAGCCAATGGGAGTGCAGAGCCGGTGCTTGGGGCAGGGGCAGTGGACGGAGCTCTGTGTGCTCCCCCCAACCTAGGAGCTGTATCTGCTGCTGGCTGCTGCTGGGCACGTCGGGCACAGCATGGTATCGGAACAGGTAGGGACTAGCCTGCCTTAGCCAAGCAGCACCGCCAACAGGACTTTTAATGGCCCAGCCAGCAGTGCTGACCAGAGCTGCTGCAACCCAGCATCTTAACGTTCTTTGAATGATTGCTCATGTGCATTCCATAATAGGTGTGTGTGCTTACCATGTGCACCAATGCTGGAAAGTTTTTCCCTTAGCAATCCCGTAGGGGAGTGCCCCTAGCAAATTCTGGAGTGTCGCTGCCATGGTGCTGTATGAGGGGTGCTGCGTGCTCCCCCCACCCTCAGTTCCTTCTTGCTGCCAGTAAAGGTGCTTTGGAACTGCTCTGCTGTAGCTTTCCCTTTCTGGACTTTGTTAGTTCGTAGTTAGTTATACCTGTAGTTACCAAAAAAAGAAGAAAAAAAAAAGTTTAGTTAGAAGAGTTAAGTGCGCCCAGGTCGGGTCATGCCCTGTGCTCGGGGCTTTAAGTTGTGCAACACTTGCAAATGGCCTATGCCCATGAGTGATCCTCACTCAGACTGTTTTTGCCAGTGGTTCTCAAACTTTTGCATTGGTGACCCCTTTCACATAGCAAGCCTCTGAGTATGAGCTCCCCCTCCATAATAAATATAGATAGATAATTTTTAACACTATTATAAATACTGGAGGCAAAGCGAGGTTTGGGGTGAAGGCTGACAGCTCGTGATCCCCCCATGTAATAACCTGAGGGGTCCTGACCCCCAGTTTGAGAACCGTTGGTTTACGCTGTCGGGAAAACCCACCTCAGCAATCGCTGCAAAATTTGCAGATCCTTTAAGCCTCGAACAAAGAAGGAGCAGGACATACAGCTCCAAGCCATTTTGATGGAGTTGGCCCTAACCCTGACACTGCTGCACTGCTCTGAGTCAGCTACACAACAATGCCCTCCACCAGCTGGCACTGCTCCCTGTCCACGGGACACTCTAAAAAGGCAAAGAAGAGGTCTCCGCCAAGGCACGGGAGCAAAGCTAGGGGAAAGACTAGACCCATGTTGGGCAGAGCTCTCGATCCCCATTGGCCTCGCAGCCTCCCACTCAAGTCAAGAGTCCAGCCCAGTCTGAACCAACCTCCCTGGGTGCCAGTGCCTTCCCAGACGGAGGCCCTGCAGGCAGCTTGAGATATTATGTCTCTACTGGTACCAGTTGGACCGATGCGAGCGGTTCCCAAGTCCAGAGGCAAGCCGCCGCTCAGACCTCCCACAGTCGGCGTCCAGACAGTACTGCTCACAGTTGAGGGAAGTTTCCTGACACCGTTCTCTGCAGTGACCATCCTGCACACAGCCTGCACCGGTTTCCATCGACCCCCACCAGGTTGTCTGGCTGGGTGCCAAGCACCAGGAGTTCCAGGCACCGTTCCGCCTCGAGGGACCACAGACCTCGCAATGAGAGCGTTCCCGGCCGGGACTGGGACAGATGGCACCAGAGCTGGTTGTCTCCGAGAAGTTATTGTAGCTCTTTGTGGTATGGACATTGATGCTGCTTCCATTCGTCATCATGCTTGAGGTCCCTACCATGGCACCCCTCCGGCTGCCCCAGATGTAGATCGCCAGCACTATGCCATCGTGGATCCGCCCATATGAGCCGTTCGTGGAGCAGCCACTGCAGACGGTACTCCTGCTCCTCCATGCTGAGATCACGGTCTTGTGCTTGGCACCACTCGCGACACCGCCACTCATCCCCATCCCAGGATGGCAGTAGATCATATGCCAGTCCAGCCTCCCTTCAAAATTGACAGTTGGTGGGGAGTGAGGCAGGGCAGTCTGCTCTGATGGTGCCACTGTACCTGCTGTGGCACTGGGCTCCCTGGCCAGCACCATAGTACCGATGGGCCCCATGGGACCTGACTCAACTCCTGGTGGTGGCTTGCTCGGTGGCTGGAGCTTCAGAAAGACTGTCAGCTTCCCTCTCTGTCCCCAAGAAAAGAGTCTGCGGAGCGCTTATCCCGAGTCCCGTGCTTAGAAAGGGACCAAGTGGTGGGACCTGCAGCACTGGTGAGGATGCAAAGTACTGCGCTCCCATCCTCATCCTCCCTGATGAGGCAATCACGGCTCCTCCTCCTCCCATCCCACAGGAGCTCATGAAAGCCCACCAAGAATTGTTGAAAAGGGTGGCATCAACCCTCAACCTAAAAGCAGAGGTGGTGGAGGAACCTTTGGATTCCTTCTTCGATGTCCTCTCGGCTATGGCACCCGCTAAGTTGGCCCTCCCACTCCAGGAAGGGGTGGCAAAGATCTTAAATGCCCTGTGGCACACTTCGGCTTCCTTGCCCCCCATCTTGAAAAGGGCAGAACAGAAGTATTTTGTACATTCCAAGGGATAGGAGTATCTATATAGCCACCCCGCCCCCAGCTCCCTTGTGGTCAAGGTGGTCAACCATAAGGAGCATCAAGGTCAACGCACTCCTACCCCTAAGAATAAGGACTTGAGGAGACTAGATTTATTTGGTAGAAAAATTTATTTGTCCTCAAGCTTTCAACTGATGTTGGCGAACCACCAAGCCCTGCTGGGCAGATATAACTTCAACTTGTGGGGTTCAATACCCAAATTTGCGGACTCCCTCCAGGATCCTGATAAAAAGGAGTTTAAGGCTCTGGTTGAGGAGGTCACAGCTGCTGCCAGGACGGCCGTTCAGGCAGCCTTGGATGCCACAGATACAGCTGCAAGATCTATGGTCTCTACAGTGTCCATGAGGAGATCATCATGTCTCCTGTTGTCTGGGTTGTCCAGCGAGGCACAGAACTCCTTACAGGACCTTCCAATCAATGGCAAGGCCCTGTTCGTGGAACAAACAGATGTGAAGTTACACAGTCTTAAGGGCTCCCGCACAACATTAAAGACCCTTGGTCTCTACGTCCCAGCCCTGGCCAAATTCAAACCGCAGTAGGCCCCAAATCAGGCGACCCACTCCAAATATGAACCACCTTATAAAAAAATCAAGGGACTATAAAAAGCGCCCGCAATGGCAATCTGGGCCTGCGCCCCAGTCTGAGCCCTCTAAGGGCAAGCAGGCGGATAAGCGCCATTTTTGATGAGATGCCCAGGAGCAACTTACCAGTTTGTATCAGGGATCCACTCGACCTTCCCTTCTCCAACCGCCTATGTACTTTCCTCCCGGAGTGATCGCTGCTGACCTTGAACCGATGGGTCCTCAACTCCATCTCCTAGGCCTATACCCTCCAGTTTCATTCTACCCCACCACGTCCCTCTTCAGAGACCCCTCTCATGAGAGCTTACTCAAGCAAGAAGCTCCTCTGCTTAGGAGCAGTGGAGGTGGTATCAGCGGAGTTCAGATACAAGGGGCACTACTCCTGCTATTTCCTTATCCCAAAGGCAAAAGTGGGGCTCAGGCCCATCCTGGATCTCCGAGGCCTGAACTAGTACACGGTAAAGCTCAAGTTTTGCATTGTCTCTCTGACATCCATCATCCCCTTTCTGGATCTCAGAGACTGGTATGATCTACTCTATGATCTACAGGACGCATACTTCCACATTCCTATATTCGAGGTCCACAAGCATTTCCTCTGCTTCACAGTAGGGCAGGAGCACTACCAGTTCACTGTCCTCCCGTTTGGCCTATCAATGGCACCCAGAGTCTTCACAAAATGTATGTCTGTGGTAGCGGCTTACCTCAGGCATCAGAGGGGTCCAGATCTTTCCCTACCTTGATGACTGGCTGGTCAAAAGCAGCTCCAGATCACAGGTACAGGATCACGTAACACTCCTCCTGTCCACATACACCACACTGGTGCTGCTGGTAAACAACACCAAATCCACATTGGTTCTGGTGCAACATATAGAGTTCATTGTCACGATTCTGGACATGACATGAGCCAGAGCCTCCCTCTCACCAGACAGATTCGAAACCTTGAGGGAGCTCATCGGAGTGGTCACAAGGTTTCCTGTGACAACTGCCAGAGAGTGCCTCCAACTCCTGGGTCATATGTTGGCATGTACGTACGTGGTTCGTCACACCAGACTCAGGATGTGGCCCCTGCAGCTCTGGTTGGCCTCAGCATTCTCCCAGTCCAGAATGCTGGATGGACTAAGTCCTCACTGTGCACAAACCTGTGCTAGTCCCCCTCTGCTGGTAGTCCTACATCAATAGGCAATGTGAGGCCCGCTCCTCAGCCCTCTGCCAGGAAGCCCTCAGGCTGTGAGACTTCTGTATAGCCCACAATATCAACTTGGAAGCCTACCACTTACCGGGCGTCTGACATTTTTGGGCAGATCGGCTAGGCCGTGACTTCTCCTCTCAGCAGAAATGGTAGCTACACCTGGAGGTGGTGCACAGGATTTTCTGAACATGGGGCACTCTTTGCGACCAAGCAGAATCACCAGTGCCTCCTTTTCTGCTCCAGGGGAGGGCTGGGCAGGGGCACGATCTCCAACACCTGCCTTCTGTCCTGGTCGGGTCAGCTTTTCTATGCCTTTCCCGCAATTCCACTGATCGGCAAGGTCTTGGAAAAGATAAAGATGGACAGGGCTCAAGTCCTTCTGATTGCCCCAGCGTGGCCCAGGCAGCACTGGTACAGGACTCTCACGAGCTTGGCAGTCATCCCTCCCATGGCTGTTGCCAACCCGCCTGAACCGTCTCTCCCAGGACCAAGGTCGCCTCCTCCACTTCAGCCTAGCAGCCCTCCACCTCATGGCATGGCTGCTCAATGGTTAGGCCGGGAGAAGGAAAATTGCTCGGAGGGAGTCCAGTCCATCCTCCAGAAGAGCAGGAGGCCTTCCATAAATCAGGACTACCTGGCGAAATGGTCTTGGTTTTCCCGGTGGGCCACCCATCGGGGCATCTGATCAGTGGCTGCTCTGATCCAGCTCATACTAGATTACCTTCTTCATTTTAGGGCCTAGGGCCTAGTGCCCTCATCTGTCAAAGTGCATCTGGCAGCCATATCAACTTTTCACTCGCCAGTGCACAGCCACATGATATTCTCTCATACCGTGACCAGTCGATTCCTTCAGGGCTTGGATTGCCTCTTTCCCTATGTTAGGGCCCCGGTCCCTCAGTGAGACCTGAACTTGGTGCTGGCCAGGCTAATAGGACCTCCATTTGAGCCACTTGCTACATGCCCCTGGTCTTACCTCTCCTGGAAAGTTGTCTTTCTTGTGGAGATCACATCTGCTAGGAGGGTGTCAGAGCTCCAGGGCCTGACCTCCAAGCCCCCATACATGGTATTTCATAAGGATAAAGTCCAGCTCTGCCTGCACCCATCATTCCTCCCTAAGGTGGTCTCCGCCTACCATATGGGCCAGGACATTTTCTTGCCGGTGCTCTGCCCCAAGCCCCACACGTCCAGTGAGGAACTCCGCCTTCACATGCTAGATGCAAGACGGGCTCTGGCCTTTTACCTAGAATGTACAAAACCATTCAGGAAGTCTTCGCAGCTGTTCATCGCCATGGCCGAGCGCATGAAAGGTCAGCCAATCTCTACTCAGAGGCTCTCCAACTGGATCACCTCTTGTATCTGTACTTGTTATGACCTAGCAGGAGTTCCCCCACCGCTGATTATGAGGGCACTCTTGACTAGGGTGCAAGCCTCATCAGCTGCTTTCCTGGCTCATGTCCCTATTTGGGACATTTATAGGGCTGCCATGTGGTCTTTGGTCCACACGTTCTCCTCGCATTATGCGATCGTCTCCCAAACTAGGAAGGACCCTGGATTCAGCAGGGCAGTGCTCCATCCAGAGTATCTGTGACTTCCTACCCACCTCCAACAGATATAGCTTGGAATCACTTATTGTGGAATGCACATGAGCAATCACTCGAAGAAGAAAAGACAGTTATCTTTTCCATAACTGGTGTTCTTCTTCGAGTGCTTGCTCATATCGATTCCAATTAGGTGTGTGTGCGCCGCATGTATGTTCGTCAGAAGATTTTTACCCTAGCAACACTCGGTGGGTCAGCTAGGTCATCCCCTAGAGTGGCTCCGCCATGGCGCCAGATATATACCCCTGCCAACCCAACGGCCCTTCAGTTCCTTCTTACCGCTCGTGTCAGTCATTGGAACTGTGGAGCGTGGCTTAGCTGATCTCCACCTCCCTAGCTACTCGTAGTTCTTTTATTAATTCTCGTGTATATAGTTATAAATTCTATAGTTATAGTTAATTTTATTCATTCTTTGTTATAGTTAGTGTATATAGTTGAGAGGGGTTCGGGGATTAGCTCCTTCCCCACACCCGGTACTGGGGCTCATGCCCGATTCACCGGGCTTCAAACCATGCTCGACCTGCCACAGGACAATGCCAACGGGAGATCCCCATGACTCTTGTCTTAAGTGCCTCAGGGAATCCCACCTCTCGGATAAGTGCCGGATCTGTAAGGCCTTTAAGCCTAGGACGAAGAAGGAGCGGGACTTTAATCTGAAACAGCTCCTGATGGAGGCAGCTCTTGCTCCTCCACCCTCGGCACCGAGCGCTGGGCAGTCCGCATCAGGCAGAAGCGTCTCTTCGGCACCGGATTGAGCCGGTACCGCTAAGGCCCCTCGGGACCGACCATCACTGGCACCAATGTCTGCTCGGCACCATTCCCTCTCCCCACGGGTTAAGAAACATAAGACTCCTACGGCTTCCGTGCCACTTGCACCACAGTTGGAGCACCAGCACCGACACCTGCCGCGGCATCGACAGCTTCTGCGCCGTCAAGTCCGGTGCCTGAAAGCTCCCTGGTGCACGTCGTGGTTGAGCTCGCAATTCCTTCCACGCTGGAGACCTTTTCTATGGCGAGGGAGCTGATCGCGCTGACAGAGTCCGCGCTGCCTCAACCCCCGGCACCGCTGGTGAGGGTCATTCAATCAATAGCCAAGCTTGCCCTGCTGAGGCCACCCTCTGTCGGTACCGTCGAGAGGCACTGATCATGATCATGGTCCCACCGGCGCTCTCAGTCCCGTCGCTGATCCCGGTCTCGACGCCGCTCGCAGTCCTGGCACTGCTCTCCATCTAGGTACCGGTCGCACTCGCGGCACCGATCAGCATCCCATTTGCCAGCCCGATACTCTCAGCACTGATCCAGCTCCCGATACTGTTCCCGGCACCGCGCCTCTCGCAGTCGCACCAGACATTGAGCCTCCAGATCCCAGTCGACCTCCCAGCACCGCTCCGGTCGCAGGTCCCGGTCTCGTTCCCAGTACCGATATGGCACCCGGTACCGCTCTCAGGTGCCACACAGGGAGAGGTTGTTTAGAGATGGAGACCCTTCCCAGGGTTTTTCAGCTCCTCCTTGGCCATCTCGTCACACATCTGTGTCATCTCACGTGGACAGTGCTTCCTATGCACAGGACCATGACTCAGATGCGCCCAGCCGAGTCTTCCAGGAGACCCAGGTCCAGGAACAGGGATCCTATCAGTGGTCATTCTGGACACCTTGCGCATACCATCAAGCCCAAGGTGCGCCTCCAGTGCCATCCCGCTCCGCACCATCAGAACACAGGGTGCCGGAGGCAATGGTCAGCCGCCCCCCTCCCGCGGGTACAGAGGAGGCTCTCATTCAGCCGACAGTCTCTCAAGTTCCACCTGAACCTGACGTCACTCAAGAACAGGAGCCCACACAGGACCCTCTTGTCCCTGGCCTTTCCTCTTCCTCCTCTCTAGATGAAGCAGTGGCAGGGACATCCTCCTCGGGCCCTCCTCCAATTGACCTGCAGGCACCTCAGGACCTCCTGAGGTGGGTGGCCCTGAATATGAATCTTCAGGTGGAGGAGGTCCCAGAGATAGAGGACCCGATGGTGGATATCCTGTCAGCTGACACCCCCACAAGAGTGGCCTTGCTGTTCATCCGTACAATCCAAGCAAACGCCAGTACCATCTGGCAATCTCCAGCGTCTATTTCGCCCACGGCCAGGGGAGTTGAGTGGAAGTACATGGTACCCTCTAAGGGGTATGAGTGCCTGTACGTGCACCCTCCTCCCTGCTCCCTTGTCGTGCAATCAGTCAATGAAAGAGAACGCCATGGCCAGCAAGCTCCTGCTCCAAAATCAAAGGAGGCTAGGCACATGGACTTATTGGACTGCAAGGTATACTCTACTGGGGGCCTCCAACTCAGGGTGGCAAACCAGCAAGTCCTGCTTAGCCGGTACAATTATAACACCTGGATGGCGGTTGAGAAATTCAAGGAGTTCATTCCCCAAAACTCCCACCAAGAGTTTGCTGTCCTTTTGGAGGAAGGGAAGAAGGTGGCGAGAACTTCTCTCCAGGCCTCCCTGGACGCAGCTGACTCCGCAGCCAGGACCCTGGCTTCAGGTGTCGCCATGAGGCGAATATCATGGCTTCAGGTGTCAGGCCTTCCACCTGAGTTACAAACCACCATACTGGACTTGCCCTTTGACGGTCAAGGCCTATTTTCTGAAAAGACTGACCCCCAGCTGCAGAGCCTAAAGGACAACAGGATCATCATGCGCTCCCTCAGGATGCACACCCTGGTGACTCAGCGCAGGTCCTTCCATCCCCAGCCTCACTGCCCTTATCCCCCACCTAGACCAAGACAGGACTTTGGCAGAAGGCACGGCCGAGGCAATCGTAGATGTCAATCTGGACCCCAAGGGGGCCAAAATCAGGGTCCCTCCAAACTGCCTACAGGGCCAAAGCCGAACTTTTGAAGGTGCGCCCAAGGACGGCATACCAGTTACTTTCCAGGATCCTTTCCCTTCTTTTTCCAACTGCATCTCCTTTTTCCTCCCTGCGTGGTCCCAGTTAACTTCAGATCATTGGGTCCTACGCACGATGGAACTTGGGTACCGCCTCCAGTTTATTTCGCCCCCCCTTTTCACCCCCACCCTCGTCCCTCTGCAGGGACCCCTCTCACGAGCAATTCCTCTTACAAGAGGTGCGGACACTCCTTGCCATGGGAGCCATAGAGGAGGTACCAAAAGACAAAAGGGGGAAGAGGTTCTACTCCTGCTATTTCCTAATCCCCAAGGCGAAGGGGGGTCTCAGACCTATTCCAGACCTGTGAGAACTCAATAAATTCATGATAAAGTTGAAGTTCCGCATGATATCCCTGAGGACCATCATCCCATCCTTGGATCCTGAAGACTAGTATGCTGCCCTCGACATGAAGGATGCGTATTTTCACATCGCCATTTATCCTCCACACAGGCAGTATCTTTGGTTTGTAGCTAACCGTCAGCATTTCCAGTTTACGGTCCTACCGTTTGGCCTCTCTACAGCCCTGAGAGTATTCACAAAGTGCATGGCTGTAGTCGCCGCCTCCCTCCGCCGCCGGATACACGTCTTTCCGTATCTGGACGATTGGCTCATCCGAGGGACCTCCAAGAACAAGTCACCCATCATGTGGACATCGTCAAGGACCTATTCATGTGTCTAGGCCTGATGATCAATACAGAGAAATCCACTCTGGTTCCCACACAGGGGATAGACTTCATTGGGGCCATCCTGGACTCCAATCTCACCGGAGCTTGCTTACCATTGACTCAGTTTCAGGCAATGGTAACAATTATCCAAGGCCTACAGAACTTCCCAACGACTTTGGCTCGCACTTGTCTCGGTCTCCTGGGTCACATGGCTGCCTGCATGTTGCTGACCAAACACACCAGACTACACCTCCGTCCCCTCCAATCTTGGCTCAACTCGGTATACCACACGGGCAGAGATGCCATAGACATGATAGTCACCATTCCCCCGAGCATCCTAGGCTCCCTCGACTGGTGGCTGACACCTTCCCTGGTGTGTGCAGGGATGCCGTTCCATTCGCCCCAGTCTTCTATGTCCCTGACGACGGATGCATCATCTCTCGGCTGGGGTGCTCACCTCGGACATCTTCACTCTCAAGGCCTTTGGTCATCTCAGGAGCTGGCCTTGCACATCAGTGTCCGAGAGCTGAGAGCAGTCCGCCTTGCGTGCCAAGCGTTTCAACAGCACTTGCAAGGCCGTTGTGTCTCAGTGTTCACAGACAACACAATGGCCATGTATTATATAAACAAGCAGGGAGAGGCATGGTCCTCCCCTCTTTGTCAGGAGGCCATCCAACGCTGGGTCTTTTGTATAGCCCACGCGATAGACCTGGTAGCGTCCTTTTTCCCAGGGGTTCGGAACACTCTGGCGAATCGACTCAGCAGATCCTTCCTGTCTCACGAGTAGTCAATTCGTCCAGACGTTATTTATTCTGTTTTCCGGAAGTGGGGATTTCCCCGCATAGACCTCTTCGCTTCCCGCGAGAACAGGAAATGCCAGATGTCCTGCTCCTTCCAAGGCCTCTCCCCGGGCTCTATCTCGGATTCTTTCCTGATGCCGTGGACGAGCCAACTGCTTTATACCTTTCCACCGTTCCCGCTGGTTCACAGGGTCCTGCTAAAGCTCCCCAGGGACGGAGCTCGCTTGATCATGATCGCTCCAGCGTGGCCCAGGCAGCACCGGTACACCAATTACCCTGCCTGTTCGCCCAGACTTCATAACTCAGGACCACGGCAGACTTCACCACCCAGACCAGCAGTCCCTTCACTTCACGGCATGGCTGCTGTGTGGTTAAGCCAGTCAGAGTTACATTGCTCTGCCTCAGTACACAAGTACTCCTGGGTAGCAGGAAACCTTCCACTCAGTCAACGTATCTGGCCAAGTGGAAGCGTTTCTCCTGCTGGTGCGAAACGCAGAATGTTACTCCCACTGAAGTCTCAATCCCCATCATCGTGGACTACCCCTGGTCTCTCAAACAGCAGGGCCTAGCGGTATCATCGAGGGTACACTTGGCGGCCATCTCTACCTTCCACCCAGAGGAGAGTTGCCGCTCCGTGTTCTCGCACCCTATGGTTTCTAGGTTCCTCAAGGGCTTGGAGTGCCTATATCTCCAAGTACACTGCCCTGTCCAAACCTGGGACCTCAACCTGGTTCTAACCAGACTTGTGTCTGCCCCATTCGAGCTGTTAGCAACCTGCTTGCTACTATACCTGTCTTGGAAGATAGCTTTCCTCATAGCCATTACATCAGCCAGATGAATCTTCGAGCTTCGGGCTCTCACGGTGGACCCACCATATACTGTGTTTCACAAGGACAAGGTGCAGTTGCGACCACACCCGGCGTTCCTTCCTAAAGTAGTATTGGCCTTTCATGTCAACCAGGATATCTTCCTTCCGGTCTTCTTCCCGAAGCCACACTCATCATGACGGGAGCAACACTTGCACTCCCTAGATGTCCGTAGAGCGCTCGCATTTTTTATCGAGCAGACAAAACCCTTTCGTAAAACGCCCCAGCTCTTCATCGCAGTGGCAGACTGAATGAAAGGCCTACCTGTCTCCTCCCAGAGGATCTCATCTTGGGTGATGGCGTGCATCCTTACTTGTTATGACTTGGCTCATGTTCCCTCGAGCTACCTCACAGCACATTCTACCAGGGCTCAGGCTTCATCTGCCACCTTCCTGGCTCATGTACCCATCCAGGAGATATGTCGCACAGCTACCTGGGCCTCGGTCCACACTTTTGCCTCTCATTATGCTCTGGTTCAACAGTCCAGAGATGATGCAGCCTTTGGCTCAGCAGTTTTGCATTCTGCAACATCTCACTCTGACCCCACCGCCTAGGTAAGGCTAAGGAAACACGTAATTGGAATCGATATGAGCAAGCACTCGAAGAAGAAAAGACTGTTACTCACCTTTGTAACTGTTGTTCTTCGAGATGTGTTGCTCATATCCATTCCAAACCCGCCCTCCTTCCCCTCTGTCGGAGAAGCCGGCAAGAAGGAACTGTGAAGGGCTGTTGGGTCCGCAGGGGTATATATCCGGCGCCATGGCGGCACCACTCTAGGAGGCGACCCAGCCGACCCACCAAGTGTTGCTAGGGTAAAAATCTTCCAACGAACGTGCACGCGGCACGCGCACACCTAATTGGAATGTATATGAGCAACACATCTTGAAGAACAACAGTTACAAAGGTGAGTAACCGTCTTTTCTTCGAGATGTGTTGCTCATGTCTATTCCACATCCCACCCTCCTTCCTCTCTATTGGAGTTGTCTGGCAAGAAGGAACTGAGGGTGGGGGGAATGCACAGCGGTTCAGACAATAAACACCGGATGCACCTCAACACAAAAAACAGGAACCATGACTTCCAAGGAAAAAAGGGAGGCAGAAGAACAAATCAAAGAAGCAGACCACAGGTGACAACTGGAAAAAAGAGAAAAAGAGGTGGAGCTGAAAGAAAAGGAAGAAAACATCAAACTGGTAGCCTACAAAAGAGAACAAGCAGCCAAAGAGGCAGCTCACAAAAGAAAACAAGAAGAAGAAGAGGTGGCCCACAAAATAAAACAAGCAGAAGAAGAGGCAGCCTACCGCCAAGAAATGGAAAAACAACAAAAAGAAAGTGAAGAGAGGGAAAAACAGAGAAAACATGAACTGGAGTTAGCGCTGGCTAGGCAGCATGCTCCAGCCAATCCTAAGAACCCTTCGCCAATTATGGTTCCACATCCCAAGAAATTTCCCACCTACAAGGCAGGTGATGACACCGAGGCCTTCTTGGAAAATTTTGAAAGAGCCTGTCTTGGGTACAGCATCTCTGAAGACCAGTACATGGTGGAATTGAGGCCACAGCTCAGTGGACTTTTAGCAGAGGTGGCAGCTGAAATGCCTAAGGAGAAAATGAATGACTATAAACTTTTTCAAACCAAGGCCAGATACAGAATGGGGATAATCCCGGATCATGCCCATCGGCATTTCAGAACCCACAAGTGGAGACAGGCCTACCAGGGGCTTACCCTGAACAAGTTGCAAACCAAGTTTGGGAACCCCTAGTTCTTTTTCGAGTGCTTGCTCATATCCATTCCAGTTAGGAGTGCACGCGCCACATGCACGTTCGTCGGAAGATTTTTACTCTAGCAACACTCGGTGGGTCAGCTGGGTGCCCCCTGGGGTGGCGCGGCCATGGCGCCGGATATATACCCCTGCCGACTCAACAGCCCCTCAGTTCCTTCTTACCGCCCATGTCGGTCGTTGGAACAGTGGAGTGCGGTTTTACTGACCTCCACCTCCCTAGCTACTCGTAGTTCTCTAGTTATTTTGTTGTGTATATAGTTCAAAGTTATATAGTTATAGTTAATTTTTATTGTTCATAGTTAAGAGGGGTTTGGGGATTAGCCCCTTCCCCGCACCTGGTGCTGGGGCCCATGCCCGGTTCACCAGGTTTGAAACCGTGCTCGGCCTGTCATAAGCCGATACCGACAGAAGATCCACATGACTCCTGCCTTAAGTGCCTCGGGGAATCTCACCTGACAGATAAGTGTCGCATTTGCAAGGCTTTTAAGCCGAGAATAAAAAAGGAGCGGGACTTTCGGCTAAAGCAGCTCCTCATGCTGGGAAGCTGACAGGCACCGGACTCGACGGCCCTCGTGGGACCGGAATCGATGGTGCCGTCGTCAGTGCCACGGCAGGTGTCGGTGTCGGGCGATCCAACTTAGATGAGCTCTCTGTGGTGCAGGTGGCACGGAAGCAGCAGGAGTCTTAGGCTTTCTCGACCTTGGGGAGAGGGAGTGGTGCCAAGTCGACTTCGGTGCTAGCGACGGCTGGTGCCGAGAAGCCTTGGCAGTACCGGCGCGGTCCAGTGCCGAGGAGGTACTTCTGCCCGCCGACTGACCAGCGCTCGGTGCGAAGGCGGGGGGTAAGAGCCGCCTCCATGAGGAGCTGCTTTAGCCGAAAGAGACCCAGGACCAAGGACCCCATCAGTGGTCTTTCTGGACATCTTGGGCATACCACCAGGCCCAAGGCGTACCAGTAGTTCCGTCCTGCTCTGTCTCATCAGAGCACCGAGTGACAGAGGCAATGGTTAGCTGTCCCTCTCCGACTGCTGCGGAGGAAGCCCCAGTTCACCCACCGGACCTCCTAAGGAGGGTAGAACTCAATATGAACCTCCAGGTGGATGAGGTCCCGGAGGTAGAGGACCCGGTAGTGGACGTTCTATCGGATGCCCCCACTAGAGTGGCCCTACCATTTATTCGGACCATCCAGGCAAATGCCGATACTATATGGCAGTCCCCAGCCTCTATCCCTCCTGCGGCCAGGGGAGTCGAGCATAAATATATGGTGCCCTTCAAAGGGTACGAGTACTTGTATGTCCATCCTCCTCCCTGCTCACTAGTCGTCTAGTCTGTTAATGAGAGGGAACGCCACGGCCAGCAGGCACCAGCCCCGAAATCGAAGGAGGCTAGGCGAATGGACCTACTCGGCCGCAAGGTGTACTCAGCAGGGGCCCTACAGCTCCGAGTGGCAAATCAACAAGCCTTGCTTAGCGGCTATAATTATAACACCTGGGTAGTGGTGGGTACGTTTACGGAGCTTTTCCCTCAAGACTCCCACCAAGAGTTTGCTGCCCTCTTGGAGGAAGGGAAAAAGGTGGCCAGAACTTCCCTCCAAGCCTCATTGGATGCAGCAGACTCAGCAACCAGGACTCTGGCCTTGGGTGTTGCCATGAGGCGCATCTCATGGCTTCAGGTTTCAAACCTCCCACCGGAGCTGCAGTATACCATTCAGGACTTGCCATTTGATGGTAAAGGCCTCTTCTCGGAAAAGACTGACCCCAAGCTGCAAAGCCTGAAGGACAACAGGGTCATAATGCGCTCTTTCAGCATGCATACGCCAGTGACCTAACGCAGGACTTTCCATCCCCAGCCTCACTGCCCATACTCTGTGCCTAGACAAAGACAGGACTTTGGCAGGTGCCATGGCCGAGGTGGTTGCAGACGACCGTCAGGACCCCCAAGGGGGCCAAAATCAAGGTCCCTCGAAACCACCACTGGGACCAAAGACGAACTTTTGAAGGTGCGCCCTAGGATGGCATACTAGTTACAGGCCAGGATCCCTCTCCTCCCTTCTCCAACCATATATCCTACTTCCTCCCGGCGTGGTCCCAGTTAACTTCAGATCGCTGGGTCTTACACACAGTGGAGTATTGGTACCACCTCCAATTTATTTCATCCCTGCCTTCCCACCCTCCAACCCTGTCCCTCTTCAGGGACCCCTCTCACAGCAATTCCTCTTACACGAGTTGCAGATGCTCCTCGCCATAGGAGCTATAGAGGAGGTACCGATGGACAAAAGGGGCAAGGGCTTTTACTCCCGTTATTTCCTAATCCCCAAGGCGAAGGGAGGTCTCAGACCTATCCTAGACCTGCGAGGACTCAACTAGTTTATGATAAAGTTGAAGTTCCGCATGGTATCCCTGGGGACCATTATCCCATCCTTGGATCCTGGAGACTGGTATGCCGCCCTCAATATGAAGGACGTGTACTTTCACATGGCCATCTTTCTTCCGCATAGGAGATACCTCCACTTTGTAGCCAACCGTCAGCACTTCCAGTTTACAGTCCTGCCGTTTGGCCTTTCTACAGTCCCAAGGGTATTTACAAAGTGTATGGCCGTAGTCGCCGCCTACCTCTGCCGACGTCGGATATATATTTTTCCGTATCTGAACGATTGGCTCATCCGAGGGGCCTCCGAGACACAAGTCACTCAGCATGTGGGCATCGTCAAGGACCTATTCATGCGTCTAGGCCTGATGATCAATATAGAAAAATCCACTCTGGTTCCCATGCAGAGGTTAGACTTCATAGGAGCTATCCTGAACTCCAAACTAGCCAGAGCCTGCTTACCATGGCCAAGGTTTCAGGCGATGGCAACAATCATCAGAGGTCTACAGAATTTCCCGACGACCTCGGCTCACACTTGTCTCGGTCTCCTGCATCACATGGCTGCCTGCATGTTTGTAACCAAATACACCAGACTCCGCCTCCGTCCTCTCCAAGTTTGGCTCAACTCGGTATACCGCCTCGGCAGGGACCCAATAGACTCGATAGTCACCATTTCCCCGAGCACCCTAGGCTCCCTAGACTGGTGGCTAACTCCCTCCCTGGTGTGTGCAGGGATGCCGTTCCATCCGTCCCAACTCTCAATGTCCCTGACGACAGACGCATCATCTCTCGGCTGGGGTGCTCACCTCGGTCTCCTTCGTACTCAAGGCTTTGGTCTTCTCAGGAGCTGGCATTACACATAAATGTCCGAGAACTGAGAGCAGTCCACCTGGCATGCCAGGCATTCCAGCAACAGTTGCGAGGCCGTTGTCTCAGTGTTTACAGACAACACAACGGCCATGTACTACATAAACAAACAGGGAGGGACACAGTCCTCCCCCCTTTATCAGGAGGCCATCCAACTCTGGGACTTTTGCATAGCCCACTCGATAGCTTTGGTAGCATCCTTTCTCCCAGGCATTTGGAACACCCTGGCGGATCGACTCAGCAGGTCTTTCTGTCTCACGAGTGGTCGATCCGCCTGGATGTTGTTTATTCTGTTTTCCAGAAGTGGGGATTTCCCCACATAGACCTGTTCGCTTCCCGCAAGAACAGTAAATGCCAGATGTTCTGCTCCTTCCAAGGTCTCTCCCTGGGATTGATCTCGGATGCTTTCCTGATGCCGTGGAAGAGCCAGCTCCTTTATGCCTTCCCACCGTTCCCTCTGGTTCACAAGGTCCTGCTGAAACTCCACAGGGACAGAGTACACATCATCATGATCGCTCCAGCGTGACCCAGGCAGCACTGGTACACCACGTTACTCGACCTGTTGATAGCCAACCCAATTACACTGCCACTCCACCCAGACCTCATAACTCAGGACCACAGCAGGCTTCGCCACCCGGACCTGCAGGCTCTTCACTTCATGGCGTGGCTGCTGCGTGGCTATACCAGTCAGAGTTACATTGCTCTGAATCAGTACGACAAGTTCTCCTGGGTAGCAGGAAGCCTTCCACTCGGTCAACGTACCTGGCCAAGTGGAAGCGTTTCTCCTGCTGGTATGAAATGCTTAATCTTACTCCCACTGAGGTCTCGATCTCCTCTATTTTGGACTATCTCTGGTCTCTCAAAAAGCAGGACCTAGCACTATCATCACTGAGGGTACACTTGGCAGCCATCTCTGCCTTCCACCCAGGCGAAGGTGGTCGTTCCATGTTCTCTCACCCGATGGTTTCGAGTTTCCTCAAGGGGTTGGAGCTCTTATACCCCCAAGTACGCCACCCAGCCCCGACCTGTTACCTCAACCTAGTTTTAACCAGACTTATGTCTCCCCCATTCGAGCCTTTAGCAACCTGCTCACTACTATACTTGTCTTGGAAGACAGCTTTCCTCGTAGCCATTACATCGGCCAGACGAGTCTCCGAGCTTAAGGGTCTTACAGTGGATCCGCTGTACATTGTGTTCCACAAGGACAAGGTGCAGTTGCGACCACACCCGTCATTCCTCCCTAAGGTGATTTCAGCCTTTCATGTTAACCAGGACATCTTTCTCCCGGTCTTCTTCTCGAAGTCACACTCAACGCGACGGGAGCAACAATTGCACTTCCTGGACGTCCATAGAGCGCTCGCATTTTATATTGAGCAGACAAAGCCATTTCGTAAAACGCCCCAACTCTTTGTCGTGGTAGCAGACCGAATAAAAGGCCTACCTGTTGCCTCTCAAAGGATCTCATCTTGGGTGACGGCGTGCATCCGCACTTGTTATGATTTGGCTCATATTTCCCCAAGCCACATCACCGCGCATTCTATCAGAGCTCAGGCTTCATCTGTCGCCTTCCTGGCTCGTGTACCTATCCAGGAGATATGTCGCGCAGCTACCTGGTCCTCGGTCCACACCTTTGCTTCACATTATGCTCTGGTTCAACAGTCCAGAGATGATGCAGCCTTTGGCTCAGCAGTTTTGCATTCTGCAACATCTCACCCCAACCCCACCGCCTAGGTAAGACTTGGGAATCACCTAACTGGAATGCATATGAGCAAGCACTCGAAGAAGAAAAGACTGTTACTCACCTTTGTAACTGTTGTTCTTCGAGATGTGTTGCTCATATCCATTCTAAACCCGCCCTCCTTCCCCACTGTCAGAGTAGCCAGCAAGAAGGAACTGAGGGGCGGTTGGGTCAGCAGGGGTATATATCCGGCCCCATGGCGGCACCACTTCAGGGGGCACCCAGCCGACTCACCAAGTGTTGCTAGGGTAAAAATCTTCCAACGAACGTGCACGCGGCACGCGCACACCTAACTGGAATGGATATGAGCAACACATCTCAAAGGACAACAGTTACAAAGGTGAGTAACCGTAATTATCAAAAAAGATAATTATATTAAAGATCCAACCCCAGCAGCCAGAGGTAGTGAAGGATGACAAAAGCTCCAAACAAAAGCATATTCCCTCAGAATCCAAGCTATCTTTTTAGAGACTATTGCATCCCAATTCATGGGACATTGCTTCTATGGCTTCTATTGCTGTTCAAGGTTCCCAGCCTCAATCCCAGATTGCCAGTTGTCAAAATCGATACTTGAAAGGGCTGAGAACTAATTCCACAATCCTCAGTCAGATGGATATTCAGCCTGCCCCAAAGAAGTAAACCAAAAATAAGAACACCTCTCCTGAGTCTCACTTATTCCCAGAACTCACCCCACCTCAACATTAAAGATCTAATAATAGGAATAAAGGGACTAGACAGATAATCTTGTGCCCTAAGTCTGCTTTTGACCCAGACTAGCCCCTTAAGAATTAGAAAGGTTTTTAAACCTTAGATCTATGCAATTCAAAGAAGTCACTTACCTCGAGACAAGTCTTAGAAATCAAAAAGCAAGAAAAACTTTTGTCACTTAGTTTATTGTTCCCAAAAGAAGAGGGAACTGTCCCAGTGAGATTGAGGAAGATGATACTTGAGGAGACTTCTCCTGTACCTCTTCAGATAGTCAAAAAAGATAATTATATTAAAGATCCAACCCCAGCAGCCAGAGGTAGTGAAGGATGACAAAAACTCCAAACAAAAGCATATTCCCTCAGAATCTAAGCTATCAATGTAATCCACCTGTGAGGAATGGCCTTTCCTGCAGTGAGAATCCCATGGAGGAAACATAAGGGAATATCTTACCTGATCAATTTGAGTTTTGGACCCTTCATGTTCCACAACCTATGCTGATCCTCACTTGGTAGATTGTCTAAGAAATTGCAGAATTAAGCTATATTTCAAACACGTTGCCAGTAGCTGAAGGTTCACTTACAAATGGCTTACATTTTACATGCTGAAGTATTTTGGTTAACAAAAAAATTAGTCTTTCATAGCTTTGGAAATTACCATTCTGGTAAAGGTTCAAAGGCAGTATGCTCCAATCAGGACCAAAGATTTTGTCTGCTTGTCAAATCACATACCAGGAGAAGAAAGCTATGTGAGACTGTGAGCTATGAGGAGTCCAAGAAAGGAAACTCTCAGATAAGACTAGATTTTCCCTTCCTGGCAATTATACTATATTAAAGCGTTCTTAAAGCTAAAATGTGTCATGTAAAGGGAAAGCCACAAGATGGTGCTCTTGAAACATTGCACAAAGTGAGTTTTGTAAACTTCTTTTTGCTGGCATCATCAGGAATCTCTTAATCTATTTCCTTTGCATATAGACTTATGGCATTGAAAGTGATCGTTATCTTGCTATGGATTTTGTAGTTAAAAATTAGTGTTCAGAGTATTAGTTTTAAATCAATAGCTAAGACAAACAAATTTGAATTTAAGCCCTGCTTTTAATCTTTGATTCCAAAAGTAACGTTCATTCTCAACTGTTGATAGCAGAGGCAATCCTGTTTTGTTATGTCTATTTGATGAAGTGTAGCTACTTGGGCTATTGAAGAGTCTGGCAGAATTGCAATCTGCACTCAAAGGAAGGGAGTCTGCTGGACCCCAGAGGGGGCTAATAGTGTGTGTGCACTCCCTCTGCACAAGAGGAAGCTCAGGGAGGCAGTCTGCTTTCCTGAGACAGAATGCCTCCTGACAATCCCTATGGGGTGGTGCTTCTCACTCTGGGCTACTACCAGGATGCCAGGGGTTCTCAAACTGGGGGTCAGGACTCCTCAGGTGGTCATGAGGTTATTACAAAGAGGGTCACAAGCTGTCAGCCTCCACTCCAAATCCTGCTTTCCCTCCAACATTTATAATGGTGTTAAATATATATATTAATTTATAAGGGGGGGTGGAGTCACACTCAGAGGCTTGCTATGTGAAAGGGGTCACCAGTGCAAAAGTTTGAGAACCACTGCACTATGCACGGTTTGGTCAATCTAACCCAGAGGGATTCTTCATCAGTTTTCAGGAGTTTGAATTAAATCAGTTTCTACAAAAACAAACAAGAACTCCAAGTTTTGTGTATTCTGGCTACATACGCATCCTTTCTCCTCTTAGCTGAGGTGGTGAAAACAGCAGCTCAGGCTTCACTCAATGTATCATTATCCCACTCTTGTAGTTCTCCAGTCCACCAAAAAGCACTCTAGCAAAGACAGGAAAGTCGAGAGCTGATATTTGTAACATAAAACAAAATAAAGCAGAGGATCTTTGAGGCTGTCTTTACACGTAAAGAAGCAGCAAGAAGGCACAGCAAAAGCAAAGGGATGAGTCCTAAGATGGTGTAAACCAGGGTTAGGCAACCTATGGCACGGGTGCCGAAGGCGGCGCGTGAGCTAATTTTCAGTGGCACTCACACTGCATGGGTCCTGGCCACTGGTCCGGGGGCTCTGCATTTTAATTTAATTTTAAATGAAGCTTCTCAAACATTTTAAAAACCTTATTTACTTCACATACAACAATAGTTTAGTTATATATTATAGACTTAGAGAGACCTTCTAAAAACATTAAAATGTATTACTGGCACACAAAACCTTAAACTAGAGCAGAGATTAAAGTAAGCTGGCACGCCCTGGTACAGCATACTGGCAAGAGCTGGTGCGCCGTACTGGGGTGGATCAGCTTTCCCTGGCAGTAATTTAAAGGGCCTGGGGATCCCTGCTGCTAGAGCCCAGGGAGGCGGTGGAAGGGCTTGAGTGGCGATTTAAAGGGCCTGGGGTGCCTGCTGCAGCTACCACCGTGGGCCCTTTAAATTGTCCCCGGAGTCCTGGGATAGCGGTGGCAGGGCTCTGGCGGCTATTTAAAGGATCCTGGGCAGTAGCAGCCTGATTTAAAGTGCCGGGAGATTTAAAGGCCCCACTTCTTCTGGTAGAGGCCACGCCCCTTCTTATTGAGGCCCCACCCCCTCCCAAGGACTCCAGAGTACTCCTAAATCCTTTAAATTACTTTCACCCCTGAATTAGAATGAATAAATGAAGAGTCGTCACTCAACTTCTGAAAGGTTGCCGACCCCTGGTGTAAACTATAGCTCTGTTGAAGTCAATAGAACCTTTATTGCCCTTTCATATGGTTAGAGATAGTTCCTCCTAGGATTACTGCATTAGTATATTTCTTAGGACAACATTGTTGCCTGATTGCAATATTTTTGTTACAAACTTCAAGTTTTTCTCACTTTTTTTTCTTATTTCCATTGTATTGGTACATACTTGTTTATAATTCTGTGCATTAAAATCTATTCTTGGAAGAGTGAGTTTTGTGTTGGATAATAGGAGTTTAATATTTCATAACAAAAATATGGGGGAGGGGAAGAGGAAATAAGCCGATGTCCAAATTACATCCAGCGTATGCACACATATTCTGTATCATAGTGCCATCTTGTGGTAACTGCAGCTATGAAAGAGGAAGTAGGCTGGACAGAGCCATGGAGGCAGGCTAAGATAAGCACTTCTTAGAATAACATACTGAATTCAGATTCATCCCATTATGCTGTTGAAGTAACTGTTAAATGAATGTAATTCACCTGAGATTGCCTGCTTCCTCGAGAGTACTACATGATATATTTCAGAAGATGTTTCTGAAATACTAACCCGCCAATAATTCTGGAGGTCTGTGGGAAAAAGATTTGTGTAAGATCCAAGCTCTTCCTAGCAAACTGAAGTTTATTCCATATTTGCTACTTTCCTCCCCTTTTTTTCAGAACTGCATAATTTGCTTTTTCAAATCTCCCATGATGCAACCACTTATTTTCACCAGGAGGAGAGACTATGGTTTATCATGGGAGATGTAGTCTACCCAGGGAGCTCATCATACAGAGCAGAATAAGAGCATAAAGACACCCCAACTGTAATTCCCACAAGTCATCAAGGCAACAGTTCAGAACTGAAATGTTTTGGCTTTCCACTTTTCCTTGAAAAGTATATTTATTGTTTCAGAAAAATGCTCATTTTCTGAGCTGCTCCAATCATCACTAAATTAGAGCATAGATTATTAGTTATGCAAAATTAGCCCTATCTTATTATATCACAATACTTAAATCAAGGGAACTTGTGTGTACCCTTTGATCAAGTCAACCAATTATAGTGTGAGGAAGAAACAATTTTCCTTTGATAGGACTAAGAAAGAAGATAAAACAAACCATTTGACTCCTCAAGTTAACGTACTGCCTTTGTGTCATTTTCTGATCAGGGAATTTATCCCAAACATTGGTGTATCATTCCCTTACCCAAGTTTAGAGTGTAATTTGTATTTTCTGTCCGCCTTTGCATTTAAGCATTTCAAAAGTGCCCATTATCATGCACTGCCAAAGGTTTGAACACTGTCTTTTATTTTTACGTTGTTTTTACTTAATAGATTATTGTATGGAAAGAGCAATGAATATTGTAACCGTCTATATAACTGCTAAGTATGATGATGATTGTTACCTGCTGACACACTGGTTTACTGTGCTCACTTTTTCTTTTTCCACTAGAGGTCGCAGTAACACCTTTTCAATAAATAACATGAGTGACGAACTCTCATCCAAGGGACTTTACAGTAGCTTTATAGTGCATGAGTCATAATGCAAACAGTATGATACAAGGCCTGTGAGAGACACCTTATACATTTAATGTCAGCTTATGAGAGTCTATCTCTGTTTAGCTAATTGCATTATACTACAGTTTTTCCTTAGTCGTATTTAGAACTCATTTTTCAAGCTTGTCCCAGGACACCAAATTACTAGGGAAGAAGTCAGTTGCAATTTGCTTACAAATACATTTTAAACACCAGCTGCTTGCAAAAGAACATACAAATTATTTCAGTTAGAATGCTTTGCATTGCCCAAACCAAAACATATTTACATCAAGGCAGTGGAATAATGTAGCACTAGCTCCCTCTGATACATTTACGTGGTATGACCAGGTGCTGACATGAAAATGAAAGTCCCCCAATGGCTCACATATCTTCTCCATTCCTTACTGCACTTAATGACTGTGTAATGGGTCATTACATAAATTATAGCGAGAAAAGATCGCTATGGTGGATAGAGACAATCTGATGGCAGAATTGTCATCATATGTTGAAGGAAAACAAAGCAATGAAAATAAAACAAGGTTTCCTGTGTGTCAGCATAGATTCTAAATAGCAATTTGGAACAGCAACTGGTTGCTAATAATTCTAGTCTCCTCTTCTTATGTTAAGGTAACACTTTACATTCACTTACATTTTGTGTATGTGAATTTAATTCATGTGACAGTTGCCTGACTGACAGTCCTAGAGACTGAAGTCCAGTATTTATTGTACAGTTACAGCACAGGCAGCATCTATACAAGCTTCCATGCTTGGCAGCCTCAATCTTAAACTACTGGGGTCGCCTCTAGATGCAAGAAGTGAGTATTATCTTATAGATGGAGTGTGGCCTGCTGGATAGCATATTGAACCAGGAGACCTGGGTTCTATTTGTGACTCTACCATTGGTCTGCTGGAGTAACATGAGCAGGTCACCTTACTGCTGTGTGCCTTGGTTTCCCTACCTGTAAAACTGGGCTAATGATTCTGCTCTCCTTTGTAAAGTGCTTTGAGAGCTACAGCTGAAAAGTGCTCTATTAGAGGTCAGTATTATTATTATTCCAAAGCCTTTCAGTGTTTGGCTTCTCTACTCAGCCTGTCAACAGCTGTGGTAGTGACCTTTTGATAGTAGATGCTGCACAGGGAACTGGACTGTTATCACCCAACCTAATTCACCTAGACCACTGAACAGCCAGCTGATGGGAACAACTTTAGTTATTCTCTTGTTTCCTTTTACAAGAAAAGGTATTTCCTTTTCTTAAAAATATTTTTGATGTATTCCTACTGTTGTAGGAATTTAGATGGTGTGGGGGAGGGCCCCCTTGAGTCCACACCAGTGCCCAATTCAAGTTGTTTATAATGTCCTTCCCCTGATTGTAGCACAAGGAGCTCCCCAAACAAACTAAATAAAAGTCCTTTTCCCTCAGTCTCCCTTATGAGAAAGGGAATCTGAGTAAAAGAAATTAAAAACTCATGTGGCCTGTCTTGTGGGCAGTCTTTCTGGGGCCAGCCCTTTTGGGGCTTGGTTTAGCCTGGCCTGCTGTCCTTAACTAGGGTCTACCTCCAGCCTCTCCTCTTGGGTACTCTGCTTTACAGCTAGTCCATGCACTTTCAGGGGCAGTGAGGTCTACAACTATTTCCCTCTTGGGTGATCAATCTCTGAGGTGTGGCAGTCTCCATCCTATTTACTACCCCCTGTGGCAGGTTTTCCCTTCTTCCTCCTCCTCTCCCGCCCACACTCCCCTTACAGGTGTGTCTCATCAGTGTCCAGAAGCCCTCATGAGTCTCCTCTCCACCAAAATGAGGGTGTGCCCCTACACAGATGGAATCTTTGAACTACAGGTGTAAACATAACCCAGTCACTGTTCAACATTCTGGGGTCTGTCATATAGGGATCTCAGTTTGTTTAGTTCCATGGCTAATACACCATTAAAACCCCTTTACCTTTTTAATACAGATACAGGAAAAGGACAACCAGTTAAAACATTTGAAAAATAAAGTACTAAATCAGGCTTTCATTTTAACAACATCTCTTTCCCTTTAGCCGGTGAGAGTTTTAGAAGGAAAAAAACCCTTGTCTGACAGTCTTAGATGGTATCGAAGATGGTAATAACTGTCCTCTGTGAGGAAAAAAGAAGTTAGTTGAGATGAGCCAGATCTATTATTGTTTCTTTTGTTTATGTCTCACCCCATTTCCTAAGAAGACAAAACAGACACGCACACATATATAAGAGGAGAGAAAAGAACAGCAAAGATAGAAGATACAGCTTCTGCCTCTGGTGTTGACTTTCACTTGCAACCTTAGTGTTGGAAAAACACATGCAAGGCAGAGTCTTATTAGCCACTCTAAGACTTGGCAAATTTGGACCAGCATCAGGCTGTTTAGGGCATTGCTTTTATTTGCCCCTCTCTAATCATGGGCTTATAGCAACATTGCAAAATATGCAATCTTGCCTG